>NC_139604.1:32244144-32281644 GCF_964270895.1 Podarcis filfolensis | reverse complement strand
TTGTTGGGCTAAGGCTGGGCTGTTAGCTAAATTAAGCCATTGTGACTCAAAATCCTCCTTTAATAAGGTTCATGCTGTCTACAACTTCATCATTTTCTGCTGAATGATAATTACTTTATTCAATCATGTTCAAGGTTTTAGTGAAAGCTAGCATTGATTGATTAACTTCAATTACCATGCTTACATTTGCATAGATAAAAACTGCTTTTCAATTTGTGAGTGGCACGCCAGTGGAAACCCTGCGCTGATATTTGCATTTCAATGTGAACAGTGAAGAATAAAGGTGGGAGAGAGGTCTGATCAGTGCTAAGCCCTTTCTGCTTCAGTGCTTAAGCAGTTTTTTCCCATAAACACTCTTGTTATGATGTTAGTTTGTTCAATCCAGTCTGAGGGTAACCGATGGAGCCTCCTGTTTGACAAGCGTGCATGACAATCGTAACCGGGCGGATTGGGAAATCCAAAAAGTCAAGACTTCTCGACAGAAGCTAGGCTGTGCACCATGCAAATTAAACAGACAAAATTCTCCCTGCGACTACAATGGGAGCGCAGAGTGCCTCTCCGGTGCTTTGAAAAGCAGCCTTGTCAGCTATTGATTTAGACTCCAAATTTCGACTTTGCTCTTTCCGTGGAGGGAGTCTGGTGTGACTCAGCGAATTGAAACAACAACAACAAACTCGCCTGCTGCCTGCCTCTCCTTTGCCAGTTGCACCAGGGCAAAAGTCCCAAGGAGCAAATGAGCAACTTGTAACATGATCACGCTTTAGAAAAGGACCCCCGCCTCAATATGCTGGCGTTTTTATTCAGCCGGCTCAATCCTAGCTGCACTTTCTTTGGTGCAAAGTAGAGGAGTTCTTCGGAGGTTTGATGAATCCTTCGAAAGTTGCAAAGCAGGAGAGGACTATCCCAAATTTCCAAGTTCAGGGCTTCCGGATAGCAGGGGTAGTTGTCAGTGGTCCTGCTAGGGTAGGACTTTGGAGCAGAAGTTGCCATAGAATGGGCAGGGGGAGCTCCAAGCACAGCTGGGCTGGCACACCCTTCCCAGTTTTAATACGAATTTAAGCGAATTAATACAATTGCCATCCCCAGAGCCCACACATAAGCCTTGGCTCCCCGACATCCCAGTGTATGTGGCCTCACTCATCAGTCCCTGACCTTCCCAATGTTGAGCAGGGAGGGCCTGGGGGGGGGCTGAACTCACATTTCCTTGAACACAAGCAAAGTGCCTGGGAACTGGCTGTGTGAGGGTCCCTTGTCGCATGGTGTGTGTGTATGCATTCTCTTCATGTTCAAAACCCTTGCAGACCATCCTGCTCCACACTAGAAATACTGCAGACTGAGATGGTGGGGCAGTGTTCATGGGGATTAATAGGGTGCGCATACCTGCCAACATGTTGAGTCCCCAAACCGTGATGTGCGTCTTCCTGTCCGTGCTCCCGCATGAGCCATGTGACTTATAGGAGATTGTGGAGCCCCAAAAAAGTGTTTTTTCACGGCCATGCTTTCAGGGAGACCAAAAATGTGTGTGATGGTGCCCCCCCCAGCACTTTTTTCGGGGCAAGATATCTGCACTCAAAATGGTCACTGTGCACTTGCAGGAAAAATCGGGATGTCCCAGTTTTCCTGAGATCCTTTACGGGTATGGGTGGCGCTTTCATGCCTCCAAGGATTAGGTTTTGCATGGCATGGTTCACGCAGAACAGAACTTCAAGTGATAAGAGACATGGAGCCATTTGCAGAAAATGGTAGCCTGGATAACCTTCCACTGTCCTCTTCTGTAACATGCAGTAGAGCTTTACCTTATATCATGACCTCCTTATACCATGTTTTTCCCACCCTGCACCATTTCAGCAGTTGGTGCTGAAAAAAATGGGGAAGTCCTCAAAATAATGGCATCAGAGTGCAGACTACGATGTCCTCTATTCTACGGAGGAAAAAGGCGAGAACTCTACATGGGGCTGCCATTTTCAGCCATGTGTTTCTTATGGCAGAGCACAGAAGGAGCATCTCCACTCCCATCATTCAGCCCACACACTGAGGTCCAGTGCTGAGGGTCTTCTGGTGGTTCCCTCACTGGGAGAAGTGACGTTACAGGGAACCAGGCAGAGGGCCTTCTTGGTAGCGGTGCCCTCCCTGTGGAATGCCCTCCCATAAGAACTACACAACTTTTAGAAGACATCTGAAGGCAGCCCTGTATCAGGAAGTTTCAAATGTTTTATTATGATTTTATATGTGTTGGAAGCAACTCAGCCAGATGCACAGGGTATAAATCTCCTCCTCCTCCTCTTTGGTCTATGTCATCTTCCTGGTTCACACTTTGGCCCCTTCAGTTTAAAGGTGATTGGGAACAAATGCTTAGACAATACCCTGCCAGAGAATTTAGGAACTTGTGGCTGACAATCGTACGTTCGGCAGAGCAGAGGAAGTGCCTTGTACAGAGTCGGACACTGGCCAGCAGAGACTACCCTGGGCTTCAGGCAGTATTTTGTGGATCTTCTGCATGCGAGGCAAATTTTCTGTTACTGGGTTACAGCCCTGGTCTGATTTGGAATAAGTCGACTCATTCTATCGCCCTTTTAAAGTGCCAACGAACCTTTTTATTGGGCGCCTGAATATCGGAGCATCAAGGAATGGAAGTGAGCAATACAAATCCAAACACGAAATTCCACAGGGAATGCAAAAGGAGTACCAGCCTCCTACTAAGGGGGTTAAAGCAGTTTTCAGATGCTGCTGTTTGAATTCCCCAATGGCGTTATTGAAAGCCCCATGACTCTCGAAGCTGTTCTGCTTGGACGTCTGCCAGGGGTTGGATTGATCTAGTGTCAAGGCTTGCCATAGAATCTACTATAAGCTATCAGCAACCATTTCCAGCATCAATGAACGGAAGCACCACCTGTGTGTATTTAAGGCTGAGTTCCCTATATGCACAGGGTGCCACTAGCTTTGAATTCATAACATTTGCAGGTAGAGTTCACCCGCCTCTCTGCTACATCGGGATGGTCAAAAATCCAAATCTCACCCTTACATACTGTGAAGGCATTGCATGAAATGATATGCTGCTTTTTTCTCTTTTTTTGCACTGCACAGAATAAAGCTTCATCCAATTCTATGCACAGCATTTCGAGTTTGGTAGAGTGGTCTTGTTTTGAGATGCATAACTTTTTAGGCATATGAGGAAGGCTTTTGTAATAGCCTCTCATCTCATTCATGTTTTCCTAAATTTTGGGGTGATGCAGCCGAGAGAAATTGAGTACAGGATATATCATGGATTTGAGTAAGCAGGGAAGTCATTCTTGGTAAAGTTTAGCAGGTGAACAGTTTCAAAGTAGAAGAGTTTGGATTTGATATCCCGCTTTATCACTACCCGAAGGAGTCTCAAAGCAGCTAACATTCTCCTTTCCCTTCCTCCCCCACAACAAACACTCTGTGAGGTGAGTGGGGCTGAGAGACTTCAGAGAAGTGTGACTAGCCCAAGGTCACCCAGCAGCTGCATGTGGAGGAGCGGAGACGCGAACCTGGTTCCCCAGATTACGAATCTACCACTCTTAACCACTACACCACACTGACTCCCTTTGGCATAAGAACATGTGATAGTCATGGTTAGTGTGTTGGACTCAGACCTGGGAGATCAGGATTCAAATCCCCTCTCAGTCATTAAACCTTCAGGAGGACTTTCGTTCACTCACTGTCTCTCTAGCCACAGGGTTTCTGAGATGTCCTAGCCATCCACCTGAATCTAATAGAACGAGGGATGCAGGGGCGCAGTTATTTGACCTGCACCAGAACCAGGGGCAACCCCCAAACCAGCTAGGGAGACAGCTTGCCACAGTTTTTAGCACCTCTGCAGATGGTGAGCATGACTGTTGTCAAACTGGCATCTTTTCAGAGTTGCCCGGCCACTTACTACAACAATCACCCTGTGTTCTGGCACCTATTTTTCTTGAAAAAAAGCACTGGTTACAACGCCTGCTGTGGCTGCAGAGACGGATATGTGAGAGACATGTTTCTGTCTCCCGTGTTGTTTTTGCTGTGTTTGCAGCACCAAAGTGAGCTCTGTGGGGCACACGCCTAGGCAGTGTGTATGGAGGTCCTGGGTTGCCCAGATGACAAGACCCCTCCCCCTCTCAGCCTCAGTGATGTGGTCCAAAGGAAAGCAAAACATAACCCTAGATGAATGGCACACACTCACTCCCCACGCCACCCCGGTTGGTTTCTTCAGAGCATCTAAGAAGAAGAATAATAATTTATTATTTACACCCCGCCCATCTGGCTGGGTTTCCCCAGCCACTCTGGGCGGCTTCCAACAAAACACTAAAATACAATAACCTATTAAACATTAAAAGCTTCCCTAAACAGGGCTGCCTTCAGATGTCTTCTAAAAGTTTGGTAGTTATTTTTCTTTGTGACATCTGGTGGGAGAGCGTTCCACAGGGTGGGTGCCACTACCGAGAAGGCCCTCTGCCTGGTTCCCTGTAACTTGGCTTCTCGCAGCGAGGGAACCGCCAGAAGGCCCTTGGCGCTGGACCTCAGTGTCCGGGCAGAATGATGGAGGTGGAGACGCTTCTTCAGGTATACTGGACCGAGTCATACTTTTCCGTGTGACAAAAACTGTAGTAATCTAAATGCTACTTGATAATACTTCTGTGTTCAAAAAGTATTAAAAAGAAGAAGGAGGTGTTATCAAGCTATTTTCTTCAGTCATTGTGTATTTAAGAAAGTGGGATGCATTGCGAAAATAAAATTAATCGGTCTTTCTGCCCCAAATGTCCCAAAACAAGGATGATTGCAACAGTGCCAAAAGGAAACTCCTGCTGTGAATAAATTGGATCATTTTAAAAATGATGTTCAGATGACAAATCTGTATATCTTCCAGGGTTACTTTGCTATTCGCGCTGGAACCTACACACTGTGTTATGAGAGAGAGTACAGATGGCAGCGAGTTGTGTCTATGCAGGGATTTTTGTCCATCTCAAAAAATATTTCTTTAAAATTACTCAAGACAGATGGAAAGACAAATCTGTCTTAAGATATTTAATCCCAATATATAACTGTTCAGATGACTTACAACAATAGGAAATCGCCAGTTTGTTTTCTAAACCCTCCTGCAATGTTTGCCATAAGAACACAAATTATGTGTACGTTTTAATGCCTCTATGCTTCATAATTATGCATGGTTGTGTGCTGTTATAATTGACGTAAAATATAAAACAGGTCAAAGAGCAGCTATTAAAACTATTTTTCATTTTGCTTTCTGACAGCCAGCAACATCGCAGGCTAGTGCATTTAATAGGGCCTTGTGCAGAATGCAAAGATAGTTATATAATTTCATCCATATTAAAGCCTCCAGAACTTGCAACCTAATTATTTCCTACACGATACTGTTGTAAAGTATATTACTTTATTTGGAATGGGTCCATTTTGAGATTAAATAATCGAAGTACATTAAATTAGCATGGCTAGAGCAATCATAAAAACTTACTTTTCTTCTACTTAGTCAAAAAATAATGGTAGAAATGGGCTTATCCAATCTGCTTGTTTTAATTACTGAAGTATATTTTCAACCAGAAGGCAAATTGAATACTGTATCAGAGCAAAATGAAAATAGGTAATTTACCTGCTAAGAGAAGTGCTAGTCCTGTAAAGAAAAGGAAAAGCTGGAAGAAAGCTGAATTTGCCTCTTGTTCCTTTTTCGCCATGCTTGGCCTGGTTTGCTATATGGTCAACACGGGTTCTACATCAGTGGGAAAATTGGGTCTTTCCAGGTATGTTTTTATGCATTTGATGACCCTGGAGGAAGATGGAACGCACATCCCTGTGAAGTACCTGGAAGGAACTGCTCTTGAGAGAAGAAGGGCCTCATAACATTTTACTTGATCATTCCCCCCCCCCTGCCCCCAGTTTAATAAAAGCCATCAGAACACTCACCTGGTGCGTGATGAACAAAAGCAAATTTAGCAGACAAGTAAGAGTGAGCACAAGTCCACAAATAGCAAGATTGGTAGTCAAACCATTGTGTGCTACACGTTCTGTGTCTCAACAACAGAATGTTGCTGAGTGGCAACTTAGAAAACCAGGATGGAATTTTGAGTGATTAATATTGATAGAAGCCTGCAGTGGAAATGAGTTTGATAGTGACCTTCATTGCAATGCATACCAAAGGGAGGCTCAGCCTATCAGAGCCTCCTGTCCTTTGTTCCCAAAAGTATAGTGAAACTATTTTCTTCTGTTCTCCACCTTTGTTTGGAACTAAATAAACATATATGGTGACAATGTCTACATTACGATTTTAAACCTTGTCGCTCTTTGCCACCCAGCCCCACTATTTAAGTAAAATGGGAGGAGTGAATTTTTCAAGACTGAATCTTTCTTGCAAAGAGTTATGAAATCACGCTCTAGCAAAGAGTTTCTTCCCTTGATAAGCGTAACTGAATGAAGTTTGTCAGGGCTTTCGTTTAATGTTGACTAAGCAGCTGGACTTCATGCTCCTGCTGAAGTGGACGGTAAGCTTATGCCATAATAAATATGTCATAGGCACAATGCAGTCCACAAAAGCATATGCCATCATAACTGGGTTGGTCCTTAATGTGCCACAACTCGTCGTTGCTTCAGGACAGCCTCCATCAGCTGAGACAAAGATATTGCTCATGATATCTGTTTAATAGGCCTCTTGACATGCATGCATTTCCTTTGGCTGCCTATTTTATGTTTCTTTTGACACACATAAACTTACCTTACGTTCTCCTGAATTAACCTTTCCTTTAGCAGGTGGGTGGGTGGGTGTCTTTGAGCTGTACAGGGCTTCTTCCCCACAACCAAATATGTATACGGTTGGCAAGGGTGCCAACTTGAATAAAATACGGGGGGGGGGCACGGTAAGCCATTCCCCACGTAATTGATCACATGGCGCTGCACACATGCACCATTTGAAAGGCAATGGCCATCAACTTTGGGCGGTGGCCCCCTCAAATGCTTTATTAGAGGAGGAGCTGAACAGACTTCAGCCCCTAGGAGTTGGCTTCTATGACGGTTGGTACAGAGGACAAGGGAATATAGGAACAAAAGAAGAGCCTGCTGGATCAGGCCAGTGGCCCATCTAGTCCAGCATCCTGTTCTCACAGTTGCCAACCAGATGTCTGTGGGAAGCCCGCAAGCAGGACCTCAGTACAAGAACCATCTGCCCTCCAGTGGTTTGCAGAAACTGGTCTTCAGAAGCATTACTGCCTCTGTCTGTGGACGCAGAGCAAAAGCCATCATGGCTAGTTGCCATTGATAGCTTTCTCCTCTGTGGATTTGTCCTGTCTTCTTCTAGAGCATCCAAGTTGGTGGCCATCACTGCCTCCTGTGGGAACGAGTTCCATGGTTGAACTATGCTCCGCATGAAGAACTGCTTCATCTTTCCTGAATCGTCCCAACAGAAAGCTACCTTATAGTTTCCATCTAGGTCAGTATTGCCCATGTTGATTGCCAGTGATTCTTCAGGGTTTCGGGCAAGGGTCCAGCTGTATCTGGAGATGCTGGGGATTTTTTTTATTAAATGTAATTTTTATTAAATTTTCTGTTTTACAATTTAAAGTACTCATTTTTACATCCTTAAAATATCGATGACTTCCCTTCTTCTTTTTCCATGGTTCATTTTGCATATCATAAATCCCTGCGTATTTTACAAAAACTAAACCATTCAGTATTCCATTATTGTATCCATCAAAACTTGTTTACACTGTTGAATTTATTTTAATGCTGCCAGCGTTTTCAGCTGTACAAAGTTATTTCCTATATATTCAATTAACGTTTTCCAATCTTCTCTTCTCTTCTTCTTGTTCACTTATTCTGTATGTTAAGTCTGCAAGCTGTGCATATTCTGTCAATTTAAGTTGCCATTCTTCTTTGGTTGGGACCTCGCTCATTTTCCATTTTTGGGCTAACAAAACATGGGCCCCAGTAGTGGCATACATAAATAACCTTTTTTGATGCCTGGGAATTTCGGTCTGAATTATCCACAACAGAAAGGACTCGGGGGGGGTGTGGTTTTTTTTTGGGGGGGAGTACTTTGGAACATTTTTCTCAATTCATTATGTATCATTTCCCAGTACTCTTTTACCCTTTTACAAGTCCACCAGAGATGCTGGAGATTCAACCCGGGACTTCCCTAGTGCAAAGCAGAAGTTCTGCAGTGACCTACACTGCTTCCCAGTAGCGCAATGGCTTAGAGAAGGACGCACAAAGCTGTATAATCTAAGCCCCTCCTGACATACTGTGGGTCCCTAAATGCATTCTGTCTAGCTTCTGTAAAAAGAAATGGGCTGTGTGGCAGCTACTGGAGTAACGTTAGAGTCAAATCTATTTCAGCTAGTTTTGTTCACATCAAAGGTGGCCTCAGAGCTGAGAGTGCTAAGCGTGCAAGATCAGCCTTGCCAATCTCTGGTGTGACAAAACGTCTAGAAAGCGAAAATGTCTAAAGTTTGCTTTGACTTATCCTGTTTAGCGCGGAAGATATTTCTTTCCAGCTAGTTTGGTACGTGACAATCGACTAAAGGAAGCGTGGAAAACCCGATTAAGGCAAGCGTGCTAGCCTGGTTACCTTTTTAAGGCAGATCAATAAAAAATGTTTGGTATTCCTTCCCAGCTGCATCTTTGATTGTGGAGACATGAAAAGAAGACATATATCTCTATACGGCGCCTGGCAGATCGCCTTTGTTCCTGGTTGCCGTGAAATTATGAAAAGCAAATACAGATTTCCTTTTGGTGGTTTTCCTTTAAATCCTCTTCCATTGAAGCTGCATAGTTAAATACCGATTGCAGAAAAGGAAGGAATATAAAAAGTGGATTATGTGGAGAAATATTACTTTAAAAGTGAGGGGGAGTCCTCGGAGGGTATGTTGGGATGTTCGCCTTTGAGCACCTAAAGCAGCTCTTTGCAAATAACGCTGCACTTGTCAAGAGTCGTTTTAACCACAAATGATTGCTGTGCCTTGAAATCTGTTACATTATCTAGGAGAAATGCAATCAGAGGCTTGCAGTTGGGAAACACTTCTTGCCCCCCCCCCATCCATTGCATTCTTGCGCAATATTCCAGCTTGTATACGACGTCTTGCATCTCCATCTCTGCCCTGTGGCCGCAAATAAGCTTTGACAGCATGCCTGCAAATCAGGTGGTAATAATAACACTCCCATGAAATAATGAGTAGGATTTTTAAAAAATGAAAACGACACTTGTGCAAAAGCCCAAAGAATTCAAAGCAGTTTTATTGCCTTGGAAAGACATAGAACCAAATGTGTAGTTTTCCCCATTCAGGAGAAAAAAAAGGAAAAAGAGAAGGCTCTTGTCGAGCAATTTATGAGCATTCCACTTCTTAGGGGCAACAGAGACCTACATTGTAGCCCACACATCGGCTCACTGAGGGAGGCTGTCATAAGAAGCAGAACGGACTAGAATGAGCCACAACATTCCTCCTCCAGGTTTCCAGGCCACATATTCTGCAAGGAGGCTCCATTTTGGGTTTTTAATGCAAGTATTTAACATTTGGAAACATTAGGTAGTAACTGCTCCAACTTAAAACAATATCTATCCAGTTTCCCCACTGACATTATGGTTTCCTGAACAGTTATGGGCTCAGAGCCGACCCTACTATTAGGTTGTGAGGTAACAACCTGAGGCAACCAATTTTGGGGTGTCGTGAAAGGGCAGCAAAATGTTAGCTCCTTTATTTGTTTAGTTATTATTAATAATTAATTTGTGATAGCGGAAAGATTATAAAGGAGCCAAAGTATCATTATCATTAATATATTAATACCAACGTTCTGACACCGTTATAATGGCTGTGTTTAGTTTTATGTTGCAGCCCCCCTGGGGTGTATGTGCCTTAAGAATAAAAGTTGTTTCTGAATGTTGCCAGCAGATGAGCAAATAGTTCAAAATCTTGGACCCTTGCTTCATAAACGGAATTCCCAGGGCAAGATTTTCCTAACTGGTAGCATTTGGAACCTTTCTGTTAAGTGCCTGTGATTGTCACCTCTGCCTAGGTTCTCGCTGTCTAGCATTTTCTTATTTGCATATTCTAATCTATTTAATTATATGCACATTTATAATTGACTATGCGTGGTGGGGGGGTTCATATGTGTGGGGGCTCTTCTGTTAAGCCTGTTCAAAGCTCATCAGAAGGCAACACAAAGTACTGTTGTGGATGTTTTTTTCCCACTTGACTTTGGAGAGCAATTCATATCTGCAGCATAACCCCCAAGACTGCAGATCATTGTAACTATTTAAATATTAAAATAATATGCAGCATGGGCTTTTACGATGGACTCCGGAGTAGACAACCAGAATGCCATATTCATGTTGGTCTGAAAACATCTGGGAGCTATTCTCTAGAAATAGGTGGCATGGCCATCGTATTCTCGGTATGTTTCTTTTCCAGTATTTTGCTGCTATAATGTTCTAAACTTTGGCTTCTGTAAGAAGCTCACTAGTAGCTTGGGGTTTAGCCAACATGTGGTAGCCTTTTATTTTCAAGAGATGAAGCCATGCCTTTAGTGTTCTACTCTTGGAGTTGTAGAATCACATTAGAAAATCTGCACAGAGCATCTGTGAAGCAATGGCGGCTTTCAGATGCAACGCTAAACCATGGTTTGTCATTACACAGTTGCAATAATGAGCCTCAGGGTCGAACCCTTGGTGCTTTTCTTGTATGGTTTCTAGCTTTGTAATGTTGCAAGCCGCTTAGGTATGTTTTGTGATTTAGCAGTATGCAAGTACTTTTATAAAGAAGTAATAAATATAAACACTCCCTCTCCCCTTCATCCTTCACACAAGGAGCTCAGAGCTTGTGACCCTTCACAAGTTGGCTGGCTGCACCAGCCAGCATGGCCAATGGTCAGGGACGATGGGAGCTGGAGTCCAGGAGCATTTGGAGGGCAATAGGTTCACCACCTCTGCTTTACAGGAAGGAAACAGTAAAGATTCCAGTTATGGTTTGTAAGAAATCACCGTTTCCCATGTTCAGATGAACCCGGAAACTGTACTTAGTTACAAACTACAGAAGCTTTAAATGACCTCCCCTTGCTTGAGAGAGAGGGAGAATGGGAGCTCAAGACTTGCTGCTGCACTAAACCATGGTTTATATTCTATCCAAATGTAGCCATCATCTGTTGTTGGGAACTAAATACTGGAAATCGGAAAACTGTTGGGGAAATTATGATGGGCGATACCCAACTAAGTCATACTCAGAGTGGATCCATTGAAATCAGTTGACTGAGTCATACTCAGCACCCATTGATTCACAGTGAAAGTCAGTCAGTCTCAGAATCATACATTTGGAAGGGACTCAGAGGCTAGTCCAACCCCCTGCCATGCAAGAATCCTGCCCACAGCTATCCTTGAGTGGGCTCAAACCACCAACCTCTGGTCAACAGCCAGATGCAATGACCCACTGCGCCACCTGACACGTTTGTTTCAGTAGAAATGATCCAGTTTAGAAAACGTTTTGCTCAGTGCTAGTTCAGCAGACCCAGTAACCGACTACAGTGTGTGCATGCTTGTGCATGACGTCAAGTTATTCCTCACTTAACACTTTCCTCCCTCCCCTGCATAAAGTGGCAAGGATTTTGGAGATTAGTGTGATGGCCTGGGATTCGGACTCGGATGCTGAACCTGAGGGATCCCAGCCTGCACAGGAGTCCCCGCCTCCAGAACCAGCTGAGCCAGGGCTGGGGCCTGAGCCTGAAGGGTCCTCACCTGTGCTGGATCCTCAGGTGCAGGCACCAGCTGAGTCTGCTCTGGCTCCTGAGGTGATGGAGGACCCATTGCCTGCAGGTGCTCCACTCTCAGCCCCATCAGAGTAAGCTGAGGTTGCCTCTGGGTCCTCCAGCCTCTCCTGAGCTGCAGAGGCTCAGGGCAGAGAGGCGGAGGGAACTAAGTTCCCGCAGGAGGAGTGCTCGCCTCCAGGCCAAGAGAGGCGAGTCACCAGAGGATCGGGGCCGCCCTATGCCTCGGGGCAAATAAAAGCCAGTCAGCCCCAGTCCCAGGTTGCAGGAGCAACATTGTAGGTAGCCTGTTCCTGCCTGCACCCTGTCCTGCTTTCCTGCCTGAGCTCCTGACCCGCCTTGGCTCCCTGCTTGCAAGCCTGTTCCTGACTTTACCCGGCTCCCTGCCCTGCGCCCAGCTTCAGCTACTACGGACTGCCTCCACGTTGCACCTTTGACCATGGACCGGACTTGGACCTCGCGTCTCAGGTAACCCGTTGGACCAGCACACTAGGCCACATGTGTGCACATTTCCCTTCCATGCTTCTGTGTCATGTTCCCCCCCAGGGGTGGAGGAAGGGTGCTGGCGGTCTGCCCTGGGTGTCATCACGGGCTGCTGGGGGAAGGAGCAGAGCTACGTCACCTTGCCGCCGGCCTTCCCCCCTTCCCCCTTCATTTTGACAGCTCGGGGGAGGCTTGGGAGTCACGGGCGGCCAGCGTGCCATTGCCCCCTGCTCCTGGGCTGCTTCCTGGGGGGGGGAGCCTCCCCCAAACTGTCAAAAGGAAGAGGGAAGGGAGGAAGGCTGCTGGCAAAGTGGCATGGCTCCCCCCCGCCCAGGAAGCAGCCTGCCATGGGTGGCTCTCTCCAGCCCCCATGGGCGTCTCGCCCCCTGGGACTCTCGCCCCGCCCCTATGGCCCCACCCTGGGTGCACAGCATGTGCGCCGCTCCGGGTGCCAGAGCAGCTAGCTCCACCTCTGCCCCCCCCAAACCATAGTGGTGCACACTCCCAAGGATCCATCTGTCTTCTACCACATGCATACCATCACCAGTCATAAAATTGCCTGGACCTAGCTCTAAGGTGGCTGGTATGCGGGTGGCACTGTGGGTTAAACCACAGAGCCTAGGTCTTGCCAATCAGAAGGTTGGTGGTTCAAATCTCCGTGACAGGGTGAGCTCCCGTTGCTCAGTCCCTGCTCCTGCCAACCTAGCAGTTTGAAAGCACGTCAAAGTGCAAGTAGATAAATAAGTACCGCTCCGACGGGAAGGTAAACGGCGTTTCCTCTGGTTCGCCAGAAGTGGCTTAGTCATGCTGGCCACATGACCCGGAAGCTGTATGCCGGCTCCCTTGGCCAGTAAAGTGAGATGAGCGCCGCAACCCCAGAGTCGGTTACGACTGGACCTAAAGGTGAGGGGTCCCTTTACCTTTACCTTTTAGCTCTAAGGCAAGTTATGTTACAGTGGAACCCTACTGTGCAGTTATTGGTGCTACACATTGATAAGCAATTGTAATTAGAGTTGGAAGGATCTGTTAGCTTTGGTGCTCTTGGTTTCTCGTTTCTTCAGTCTTAATTTCAATTCTCCCCATTTCCGCAACGATTTGCAATCTGCAAATCTGTATGCAGTTTTGACTGATGTGCCTATTGTTGTTGCTTTTTGCAAGCAACATCTCCTAGTACTGTGCATTTTTGTACGCTCTTTTCACTGATAGATTCATTTCAATGCACTCTTTTATCTAATATATTTATTTCCTTTAAACCCCAGTTGGAAAACTGCACTGCAAAATTCAGATAAGTGCAAATTTCAAAGGATGATTGCGTTTCAGTTTCCGTGCTGTTTCAGAAATTTGATAGATTTTAGTGCACTTGCACATGGCTGTTAATGAGTGAGGGAAAAGGCCCCAAATGATATTCCAACCAGTATATGGTCAACTGGAATTGATGAATCTGCCTACTCTCTTTCTAAAGTCAGAATAGCCACCAGCGAAGTCTTTTTTCCCCATCTGAGAGAGGAATCAGCCCTGCCCCAGCCTAGCCCTAAACACTGGAGCAGAGCTATATCTCCATCTATCTTTCAGATTAGCGCTTTGTTACACTTTGAAGAGAAGGCCTTTCACAAAAGCTCAGGCATTTCGAAGCTTAGATACGGTCAGTGTGCCTGCGCTCGGCTGCCCTGTAGACTATTTGTTAATGAAGACCTTGGATTACTGAGCCTATTCTCGAGCCAAAATTTGCACTTTAAAGTGTGGCTTGAGGAGCGTATAAAAGCGCTGGATTCCATTATTGCAAAATGTATCAGAAAAGTGTTGAGCTAGGTAATTACCTTAATCCAACTGAAATAGTTGGTCACAGTGTACATTAGATGAGCATCCAGACTTGAACAAGCAGTCAACCTGAACAAAATAAGCTCAGCCATGGAGGGGCAGATTTCTTAATTAGTTCTCAGTGGCGAGAACAGTTTAATGTTTCCCAAAGTCGAGTGCAAATTCTACAAGTGACACAATTCAAGAGGGCTCTGCCAGGTTGAATTAAACCCGGCCTGGTCCCCCACTGTCACATGCAGAGTCCAAAGCTAACTTCATTTATTCCTCACTGTTTGCGTTCCAGCGAACTTCCATAGACTGAACCATAATAAAAGAGAGAGAGAGAGAGAGAGAGAGAGAGAGAGAGAGAGAGAGAGAACAGTATGATTAACTTCAATAATACGAAGCCCTTGCTCTCGGAATACTCGTTCGCCTCTCATTTTCACAAAGCAAGTCATCGTATCGCCTCGTCGGTGGAGCCATATATTGCAGTACAGTCTAATTGGTTACACTGGCATGTACGCCATTAATAAAATGAGGAAGCTCAGTGGTCAGTTAGTGATTGTTTTCTTTCTGGTGTTATTGTTTCAAGGTTAGCAAATCTCTTTGGTTTCGTGTTGCTAAATATTTATTAGTCACAGCGGGAAGTGTTCTGCATAGGATGTACTCGAGCTAAACAACTAAACTTCAATAAAATCAAGCAAAGTCAATGGATGGGTTGGGAGGGGTTTCCGTGACACAGGGCCACTGAATGCAAAGAAGGCTCTGAAGATGTGCGTCGTAATCCACTTAAAAGTCACACCAGTTCATTATTTAATAACATCATAAAACTGAAAGAGACCACAAGGGCTGCTGCTTTTCCTTATATCATATGTACGATCATTTTCACATTCAACCCCAGTGTTTTCCCCCTTCCCCCTTAATAATATGTAGCGGAACTTTTGTAGTAACTTCCTGTCCTATCCAGTGACTTCTGGTTTACTCCCCCCCCCGCCCAATATTGTTCTTCCAATATAGAAGAAGAGGAGGAGTTTGGATTTTATATCCCGCTTTATCACTACCCAAAGGAGTCTCAAAGCAGCTAACATTCTCCTTTCCCTTCCTCCCCCACAACAAACACTCTGTGAGGTGAGTGAGGCTGAGAGACTTCAGAAAAGTGTGACTAGCCCAAGGTCACCCAGCAGCTGCATGTGGAGGAGCGGGGAAGCGAACCCGGTTCCCCAGATTACGAGACTACCGCTCTTAACCACTATACCATACACCAATATCCAGATTTGTGGCCTCCGTTTGTGGTCAAATTGATATATATGCTCTTTAGACTGTGGTATACCACTTTGTTGAGGGTTGTATCTAAAAGAAAGAAAATGTAAGAGGCTCATCTAGTCCAGCATAGGAGTCAACTCCTAGGGGCCAAGTCCCTTCGCTCCCCCCCATAAAATATTTGAGGGGGCTGCCCCCCCCCAGTTGAGGGACATTGCCATTTAAATGGTGTGCGTGTGCCGCATCTTGTGATCGATTATGTCAGGTGGGGTTTAGCTGCCCTCCAATATTTTATTCAAGTTGGTACCCCTATAGTCCAGCATTCCCTTCTCATGGTTTAAATGCCCATTGGAAGCCCACAAACACATCCTGAGTGCAACGGCACACTCCCCACCTGTATTCCTAACAACTAGTATTCTGAGGTGGACTGAGTCCAACAGTGGAGGTAGAACATAGCCACTGTGACAGATAGGCATTGATACCGGCAAAATTCTTCATTTTTCAGTTGCCTGGAATGGATATAATTTTAGAACCACTTAAAAAAAATATATTTGGGGGGGAAAGAGAAGTGATCTGGGGTGGTAGTCGTACAAACACCTAATACACATGTGTGTGTGTGTGTTTATATAGAATCACTTGCTTTAAAATCTTCCTGAATGTGGAAAACTAACACTTAAGTGAGAGGAATGCTTGCAAAATGTACCTATACTGGACAGAGTGATCAGGCAAGAAATCTATGTGGACAATATTACGTTCAGCTGAATGGGGTCTACCAAGCAGAAAAAGCTGACATGTAATGTATATCCCTAAAGAAAAGCATATTCTCTTGAAAGCACAGGGTCCGGGAGAATGTTCTTTTGTAGCCAAAAATACCGTAACAAGTGGATTACTATGCTTATTTGCATTGGTATAGAACACATGGTATTGAAAACTGGTTGTAGGACTTAAATTTGTTAGGTCCGAATTGCAAGGTAGGCTAGATTATTCTTAATAAACTTATTTTTTTTTAAAAAAAATAGCATTCAATCAGGGCAAAGAGAGCAGCAAGGTATTCCCCACCCACTACTTTCTTCACGGGAGACTGACCAACTGAGTAGCAGGGAGATCTTGGGGACATTCAAATGACCCAGATCTTGTTTTCACAAAAAACAAGAAGTGATGCCATATTGAGTGAAAGGGGGAGGGAGAGGGAGGCATAGATCTAAGAAACACGTGGAAGAGACACACAGATATGAACTTCCAGTAACACATTGAAATGCTGTACTGAAGGCCCGTTGGAATTTGGGACTCTGCGTGACAAAGTGGGAAGCTGTGATGGCGTACGGGTTTTTGTGACAGTCCCAGCATTTTTGGAGCTGTTGGAGTTTATGTCCTCAGGAGGGGGCCATGACTTCCCCTTTCCTGTTTTAGAGATACAATCCCCTCAGGGAAATATATTCTGTTCACGTTTATTGGAGAAGCTCCCTGTGCTGGTGGAAAGCTCGGCCCTTCAGCATGCTACTTTAATACTTTTTTTTAGTTTGGTTTCGTGTAGTGGTTAAGAGCGGTGGACTCGTAATCTGGGGAATCGGGTTTGCGTCTCTGCTCCTCCCCATGCAGCTGCTGGGTGACCTTGGGCTAGTCACACTTCTCTGAAGTCTCTCAGCCCCACTCACCTCACAGAGTGTTTGTTGTGGGGGAGGAAGTAAAGGGAGATTGTTAGCCGCTTTGAGACTCCTTTGGGTAGTGATAAAGCGGGATATCAAATCCAAACTCCTGTATTTATGTCGACGCTGCTTGTCTTGTGTTATTAGCCACTTTGAGCAACTTGGGTGGAAAGGTGGGATACAAATTTCTTAAAACGACAAATGCATAGATTCAACAAGTGGTGCGGTGATGGAAAGCTTCATGGGTTGAATTTCTGCAGGAGTGCTGGCAGAGAAAACACAAATGCCAAGCAGAAGCGGAAGTTCTTTGAGTTGCATCTCCAAATTGACCCCAACAGAAGAAAACCCATGCATTATTTCTACATTCTAACTTGTACATAGCTATCATCTTAACTTGGGTAACTCTGGCACAAGCCAAAAAGTGATGTAAAATGATGAAGCCTTGGTAGGTGAAGTTTGGGGGGCACCTGGCTTCAGAGCAGCAAGACTATTTCTCCCTAACCATTTCCAATATATAGATAAAAATTATAGTGTTGCATTGTAATATGAACAGTCCCTCAGTGTGATCCTGCCGTAATGAAATAACGCTTCTGTCTTATTTTCATTTCTTCCCTCCATGAATGAAGAGGCACATATATGTGTGTTCATTGAGACAATTGTCTACCTGACAATTGTCACCTGGTAGCAGCCATGCTAGCAGGCTGCCTCAGTGGGAGAGATGTGAAGCAGAGCTCATTACATCAGATCAGCTGAAAGACCAGTTTTCTATGTTTTGGCCCTGATTCTAAGATCCTTGGGAGTAGCAAGCAGGTTATTAAAACGGTATCTGATCAGAGTTGATGCCTGCCTCGCTTGCTTTGTACCAGTGGAAATGAGCAGTGATGGTACACAGCAGTGAAGAATCAAAGCAGACCTATTGTAAGCCATTAAAAACATGTAGCAGAAATGTAAATAATTATAAGTGAATTAGCCGCATAAACAAAGTCAAATTCCCTGTCCACACAATCACTCCAAAAAGGTCATTTTCATGGTCCAAATTGTATCTTTAGGTCAAAGATTAAGTCTTTCCACTCAAAATGAGTCCAGTGTTCTGAAATGGTGGCATTTCATAGAACACTTCTGCAAACATTTAAGTTGCATAAAATCTTCGAATTCGTGGCCACTCTTTTATTGAGCAATGGACTCTAAGTGATGGCATCTATTGTCACAGACCTCTTTTTTTAAAAAAAGGAACCATTTCTGAAAAGGAAATTATTGTCTTTTAAAGTAATGTAAGAGTTGTGCAATTTTCTCCATTTTGACCCCTTTTTTATTGCCTCTGGGTTTTAAGCACAGGCCTCCAATTTAAAACCTATTATTCCAAAGAAACAGCTTTTCATCTCCTCCCCCAGCCACACACCTTCCTCAAATCTTTTATTTTCAAGCCCAGGACTGCTTCGTACCACAGATACCATTTCTCTCTCTCTCTCTCTCTCTCTCTCTCTACATTTGTGTCAAGCATTTTAAAAATTAAATGTGTAGCCCATCTGATGCCAAAATCTCAAAATACCATATAGGGTTGTGATTTGCTTCTTCTTTTTTTAAAGGAAAAGATATAAAGTTCCAATCAGCAGCTATAACAATGCAATTTTTAACAGCTCCAGGGATGATCAGTAAAACAGTGAAAGCTTACATACCACCGAGGTCCTGAGTAAATGTGCCATTTTGCAATATTTCCTCTTAGAGCTCGGCTTCATTAACTCCTATCTTTTCCTAATTTGTTCAGCATTGTCATATTTGTGTATATTTCATGACATAGCAGCCCACAGCTGCTTGATAACATGTTTCTGGTACAATCACACCCAGAGAATTGGCAGAGAAAGGGGTTGGGCCATGCTGAGATTAGACCTACTTCTGCCTAACTTCAGTTCCATTGCTGTCAGTTGGTCTACTCTAAACATGGCTCAGTCTGAATCCAGGCCACAGTTAGAAACAGTCTCCCTGCACAGTTTACATATCATCATCCCACTCCCAGGGCACAGTGTGAGAGGGACAAAAATGCTTTCTCACATATATGAATGTTTATTGAAACTCTTCAACATACAATACAATAAAAAACCAAATTAATCTCAATAAAGATAAAGAAGAAAAGAGAAAACAAAACAAGGAAGGAAGGAAGAAAAGATATAAAATAAAATAAAATGTCGTATTGGCCTGCATATAAACCTCACTTTCCCCCCAAATTCCCTCTGTGAAAAGTTAAAAGTGTGGCTCAACTTTGTGACCTTACAAAAATTGGCTTTTACGATATCGCTGGTGAAACAGACATACGGTAAAACGGAACGGGTGTTAGTGCCTGCGGAATTTTAAGGGAGTGGCTTATATTCGGGTATTCTCCCCCCCCCCAATTTTAAAGGTGCGGATTATATTTCAGGTGCGGATTATATCTGGGCCAATATGGTAATATGCTTTGTGACCGCTGCCCCATATAGTTTATGGAAAGGGTGGGGAACCTGTGCCCCCCAGGTATTGCTGAATGACAGCTGCCATAATCCCTGAGAACTGGCCATACAGGCTGGGGGCAAAGACACATCTCAGTCCCCAGACCTAAATTAAGTGAAATTCCATGGGACTTACTTTATAAATTCACATTGTGTGGCTTTTTTAACTCTTCAAATAAAGCCAATGACTAATACTTTACTTGTTATTTATACCCACCTTTTAAATTTTTTTATTTAAAAAAAACTCAAGGGGGCTTACAACCAAAATTAAAATAAATAAGCAGTCATAAGCACATATATTTCCATTGTGGCCAGTTCAATAGGTGGCCTCATCTGTTGCCAAAAACGTTATCTCTGTGTTTTAATGAAAAACACTCTGTTATAATAGTTCTCTAAAAGTCAAAAGTGGAATTGTAGATCCTGACATTACAATTCCAGAAACTGCATCTGCAGCCTGTAATTTTGATACAGCGGAATAAATGAGAAAATAAAACTGAAATAAATATGCCAATGAAGCACCATCCTTGGGAGTTAATTAAAAATACTCTCTCTTTGTTTATCTCCTCCCCCCCCCCCCCGCAGCATAGCTGAAGATGGAAAAACTTTCATCCAAATTAAACTCTTTCTTTGTTGCTTTCTAGTAGAAAGGCACCAAGTTTCGAAATCAGTCACTAACAGGATAAGTCAGGCCAAGAGTAGAAAGGAAAAAAGGGACTTGTGCGATTTGTGACTGCACCACACTACAGAGAGCTGACCAGTCATCCCTAGTAGGAAACTGACAAATCTCTTGTTTTTGCACCCTCCAGCAAAATTAGGAGATTTATTAAACATATATGGCTGTTGAAGTATGATTGGCTTAAGGTCAACACTACCTGTGCCTATTCCATGTTCTGAATCTGAATTCCGGTGCCCTTTGAATGGCACACTCCTGTATGCTCAATATAGCCTTCCCAAAAGTTGTGAATAAAGACCTTGGGATGCTGTATTTGAGCTCCTGTGACATAAACTCATGCACTAGGAGTAGCAAACACAACACCCTCTAGATGTTGGTCTCTTAAGATCTTATTGGCCAGCATCTTGTGCTCTGACTGTTCGCCCTACGCTGAGAGTCCTTTTCTTTTCACCTTTTGGCTCACAGCTCATGTCCTTGTCACAATACCTAGGGCAGTGGGCGAGGGGGAGGGGAGAGGAATCTTGAATTTCCTTAAATGAACAAGGTTTTTTTTAACGTAAATTATTTTAGTAATGTTATATTTTTATTTATATACTGCTCCATGTACCATACTTTTCTGTGTCCAAGACTAGGTTTTTTTTACTTCAAAATTATGTGAAAAACTGGGGGTCATCTTATACATGGATAGTGAATGGTGGGGATATCTTAAATTGGAGTCCCTAAAAATAGGGGGTGTCTTATATATGGGGGCGTGTTATACATGGAAAAATACGGTATATATTTTAAAACACCCCTAATCAGCTTCTCCGCAGAAGACGCTTTCCCTTTTTCCTCTTACATAGCAGGCAATGCCTCTTCTAAGGCTACTCCAATGTGTATCATCTGAAACCAGAGAAGGTAATTCTTACTTCTTCCAAACTTGTTGTTTTATATGTAAATTGATTAAAACTCCTATGATTAATCAGCAAAGATTTATCTAATTGGGTGACATCCCTAATAAAAGTACTGATTGATTGATTGATTAATTGATTGAATAAATGATTCCGTTTCTGTGCTGTTTTCTCCAAACAAGGCTTGAGGCAGCTTATAACATTTATTAAACAAATAAAATCCTAATAAAAACAATAATTTCCAAGGTCTTGCCTGCATTTATCATACATGTGTTTGCCTGTGTTGATATCATTGCAAACCTGCTACTATAGAATGTGCTTATCACATTTTCAAGAAAATGATCTGAGCCTTAATGCAGAACTTAGGATCCCTATAGTTGACCATATGGGGTGCTACTGAGTCTTGTCACAACTGAGAAGTATTAGAACTATAGTGTGAGTTTGGATCAATGGCTCCGGCAAGAGCGCAGAAGTGATGAGATTCAATAAGACCATTTTATGTGTCCACATGGCTGATGTGATGTTGCTATCACATGTTCATGGATTGATGTTATCAGCTGTTAAGTTGTGGGTGAACATATCAGATGACACAGCGATTCTTCAAATAGCTCTTGTTTATTCACAGGCCCAGAACAGAACTGGGCTGAAGGGTTCACCCAACCTGCTTATATAGAGCTCAACTACAAAGCAACAGTAACAACTTTCTGTAACTATCCAATCACTGAACGTCACTTTCAACTCCTTGTTTGCATATGTGGTCCTGAGTGAAAACTATCTACAGTATCCCCCTGCTGGCCCAGGGCGAGAACTTCAGTACATAACATCACTTGGACCAGGCTTCAGTCGAGGCCTACAGAGGGCCATTCTGCCCTACCAGGAAGGAGTTGCTCAAAGCAAGCACATATGAATACATATGGCACACACAACATGGACGCCCTTCTGGTGGTGGCTTCATAAGGTGAACCTGGCCAAAGGATTTCTACGAAAAGAGTCTTTTACAAACCTACTCCTCCAGCACCATTGCCAAAACCAGCTCTCTTGTAAAAGACATGTGTCCCCTAGGCAATGCCACTGAGAAGACCCATTTAGCTGGTCATTTTTAAAAGGAAGATTGCTAGACCGCAACAGCACCAAATTAACACACATTTTTATTATAGTTTTAAATGAATGGAGCAATCAATTTACAGCAACAAATTCTTTACAATAGCAGAAGAAATAAGTGGGGGGGGAGGAGTTTAGGACGCCTCAAATGTGTCTGGGACATCAGAGGAGGGAGTAGGGGAGGGCAGAATCTTGTAGCGAAAAAAGAGGGAAATTGGGGTGTGTGTGTGTGTTTGCTCTCAGTTGAGTCACTTTCCAGTGCCATATTATGAAAATCAGAGGCCATAGGCTAGGGTCTTGTTAACCTCTTTGATAATCCAGCCCTGCTTGAAACTGCCTCAATAATGTGTGGGCCCAGGTTACGGATATTGTCAACTGTTCTGCAACCATATTTCTTCAGAGCACCTGAGTGGTTCGCAGACCAGCAGTGGTCCATGGACCACAGTCTGAGAGTTTTTGCTGTAGTCTATTGAGTTTAACTGGCAGCTCAAGATGTAGTCAAACTGAACGTTCTCCCAAATACCATGCCCTGTAAAGGCTCCAAAGTGTGTGCATGAGCCCTCTCTGAACTAGCTTTCTCCCCATTAATGTTAATGTCAGAGGAACCTCTGCACTCACAAAGGGTGTTGGGCCTATACTTCCTATCACTGACCAGGAGAAGACACAGCATGCCCAATTCCTGGCCGCCTGCATCTGATTTGCTGTATGTGCAATGAATGACTGAATACAGGAACTCGGCTGCAAGCCTATTCCTAACTGCTTCTGTATCATTTCCATTGAATCATAAGTGATGTCAAGGTTTTATGCTACGATTCACCCTCTTTATGCACTGGGATCTGTGCAATATATAATTAATTCACTTATTTCTAATTTCCTAAGCCCGCCCTCTGCTTCCACCCCCCTTTCTTTCTTTCTTTTTTCTTTTTGCTGAATGGTTAACTTGACTGCTTGGAAAGATATAACCTTTTCATCAAGTAAACTGGATTATTATGGTGCGAAATGTCTGCCTTTATAGACATCTCTTGACAGTTGGTTTACAATTGCCTGCCGCTTTGACCCCTCTTTCTGTCTCTTACCATATGCATCAGAGTTCCTTGTCAAGGAAACACTGGTAAACTGGGAGATCCATACCACTTTCGTACAGTGAGGAGAATTCCCCCTTCTCATCACTCCCTGTCATTCCAGAATTAGTCTGCGAAAGATTTGATGGGATTATTTCTGAGTGCACATTTATATCTGCATCTGATGCTCTAGAGAATTACCTCTGAAATCAGAAATGATGTTGTCAACTAAATTAAGAAATTTTCATCCCCCCACCTTCTAGTTGACTGTTTGACCCAATTTGAATGAAACCCATTATGTGTGTACACACACACACACACACACACACACACACACGGGATATTTGCTAACCTTTTACATGCAATGATATAAGGGCAGGAGGATCATTACCTTGCCTCTGACTGTTCATTTACCTTAATAGTTGGGCTATCAGCTGATTAAGGAACTTTTGGTTGATTAATCATCTGCCTTTTAACTGACTTAAGTGACCCAATTAAATTAAAATAAAATTTGCATATTAGTGAACCTTCTCTATAGGGCTGCAGTCCTGTACATCTGTACCTGGAAATCAGCTCCATTGATCACAGTGGGACATAGTTCTGAGTGCACATGCATATGGGATTGTGTTGTAAGTGCCTTTTTGAGAACTTGAAGGAAGGCTGCATGCACGCATGAGTGTGCTTAAACTGATTTGAGTATAGTATTTTTTACTTTGTGATAACGCATCCATGGTAAAGGGTGGGAAAACAGCAACAGCAGCATGAGAAATTGCAACAGAATAATTAAAAAGCTGTCTTTAGTGTATTCCGTTTTCATGCCTTACTAGAATAACCAACCAAAACCAACAGGGAAATTGTATGCACACTTACCTGGGAGCAAGACAAAGTGAGACTAGCCTCTGAGGACCTATGCCTACAACAGACTCACGGGTTGCTTGCTTTTCACTTGAACCCTCCAGCTTGATCCATCTATTGTAGCTACTGGGTTGAATCCAATTCTGTCCATGCATGAGCAGAGCAGACTTGTACAATGGGACTTCCATCTCTTCCTGCTCCCCATGGCGCAACCTCCAAAGCTGCTCTGAAGGAGCAGGAGAAATAGTCCACTCGCATCATGTTGCCTTCCACCCAATGAGTTGCACTCAACTAAGGTCATACTCAGGTTTGATCCATTAAAATCAGTGGGCACGACTAACTTAAGACCATTCATTTCAGTGAGTCTGCTCAGGTATGGGTACAACCTTTATCTACTGGTTGAACTTTGTAGTCTTAATAAGAAGTGAGAATTTTAAAGAGACTCTTACACATCAAAATAGTCATGCCTCCTGATGCAGCCTACGGTGATCTGTTTCTGACTGCACTTTACAGGACATAGCAGCAATTCAAGGGCACAATTCAAGGTGTAGTTTTTCATTTATTGCTTTATACATTTGTTCGTTCTGCTACATTCTGTAATGAGCTCCCGAGAAGGCCCCGTTGTGCCATTCTGACCAATTCTTTCATGTGGAAACCATAGATTTGGTGAGTGTTGACAAACAAATTGAACCAGATAGCCACTCCACATCGATCACCATATTTATTAAACCACTGAGGAGAGAAATCAAGAGGAGAAAAATGTGACTGCTTAACATTCCCCTAAAAACAACAACCCCCCAACCCAAATAAACCCCTCAAAACTGGCCAGTGCTCCCAGTTTCCTATGGCATTTTGGCTGTGTGCACTTCTGTAAGATGGCATTGTGCTCAGTATCTCTTTTAAAAGCACACATGCTGTACCATTTGGTGTGACAGCTGCTAAGGTAATGATGGATTTCTAGTGAACAGTGCCATAAATAAACATATCAAATTAAAAAAAACACCCCCCAAAACCAAGGAATCCTTTCCAAGGAAGAAATACAATTTGGCAACAAAGCACATCACTTTAAAAATAAATCTCTCATATCTCGTCTGCGGGCCATCAGTCCAGGCTACTGAAATCCAGTCAACAGAGTTTAGGTTGACAATGTTCCTTATTCCCACAAGGCAAACCTTTATCGGTGGTAGGATTGTGCATCAGATTTGGCTGGATCCCAACTCTCAAGCCCAAGTGGGATGCTTTGGAGGGATTTTTGGCTTGTCAGAGGCAAAGTGGAATCTGTACGAGGCGGCGTGAGTCAAAAGCCCTAAACGGCCTCAGTCCAGTATACCTGAAGGAGCGTCTCCACCCCCATCATTCTGCCCGGACACTGAGGTCCAGTGCCGAGGGCCTTCTGGTGGTTCCCTCGCTGCGAGAAGCCAGGTTACAGGGAACTAGGCAGAGGGCCTTCACGGTAGTGGCACCCGCCCTGTGGAATGCCCTCCCACCAGATGTCAAAGAAAAAAACAACTACCAGAGTGTTTAGGGAAGCTTTTAATGTTTAATAGACTATTATATCTTAATATTCTGTTGGAAGCCACCCAGAGTGGCTGGGGAAACGCAGCCAGATGGGCGGGGTATAAATAATAAATACAAACTTTTAAAAAATGCTGGAAATAAGTGTCTGTTAAAAGTGAAAGCAACGTCTCTAAGCTTACCATACAAGAACTGGTGCCAGGGTGGGAAAGCAAATACCAGAGAGGGCAGAGGGAGAGCTCTGTTGTGACTGAAGGGTCTGGCTTGCCCCCCTCCATCAACTTTAGCCATGTACTAAACCCCTGGGCCTATTTCCTGCAATTTGGCAGCCTTCTTACCTAAGGGCACCTCACTCATACATGCAATTTTCAGAGCAATTGTCCACAAAACGCTAGGGGAGATTAAATGATGCATTATCTATCTAGCCCCAAACTGTAATGGCTGCCTGTGAGGAAAACATTGTAACTATCCTTCTGGAATTTGACATGACTTATTCCACCACAAGGGGCAACTTTGCCCGAAAATTTCAATTTTGCCCCCCAATAAGAGTCATAGATGTTTCCTTTAAACACAAAAACAACTTTAAGTGTTCCCAGCACACACAAAAACTCCTCAACTTATTTGTTTGTAATTTGGCAGGCTTTATTCCCTCGGGGGGAAGTGGGGGCTAATATGCCGGAACATGTCCACTCTTCTGTCAAAAGAAAGCTATAGCAATGTTTTGATTTCCCAATTGTGAAGGGGCGGGGGGGGGGGGCGGAGAAGGAAGGGGACTCAGAAAGATCCTGAATTGGTCAGCCTACAAAGGACCTTGGACCTAGGTGGGCTGTTTTCTGAAGTGCCAAGCAGGAATCTGAACTGAATCTTATAGTTGGTAAGGTAAAGGTAAAAGGGCCCCTGACCATTAGGTCCAGTCGTGGCCGACTCTGGGGTTGCGGCGTTCATCTTGCTTTATTGGCCGAGGGAGCTGGCATACAGCTTCCGGGTCATGTGGCCAGCATGACTAAGCCGCTTTCTGGCGAACCAGAGCAGCACACGGAAACGCCGTTAACCTTCCCGCCGGAGCAGTACCTATTTATCTACTTGCACCTTTGACGTGTTTTCGAACTGCTAGGTTGGCAGGAGCAGGGATCAAGCAACGGGAGCTCACCCCGTCGCAGGGATTCGAACCACCAACCTTCTGATCAGCAAGTCCTAGGCTCTGATTTAATCCACAGCACACCCATAATTTATACACACTCTTATTTTAAGCTCTGTTGCCCATTTCAGTAGGCAGGAACTGATAAGAACCTCCCTCTTCCCCATTCCCCATTCCCAAGGACAGGGAAACATGTCATTTCTGCATGTAGATTTGAGTTTTACATAATTTCTGTTCCCTGCTCCTGAGGTATATGGGACCATTCCATATAATGGTCTGAAGGCCATCCATCGGAAAGCATAAATTCTATTGCTCACACTAAATAGGTCTGTTTGTGCATGCTCCCTGGATGGAAGACTAAGTGGACTCCATGTATTAGCTACTCTGAGGAAAAGGAGGGACTTAATCATAATCAAGTAAATGATCCTTCCTTTCCTCTTAAAAGTGTTGGGGGATCTTGAAGACTCCCCTTGAGACTAGCTTGCCTTCCCATGGCGAAGCAAATGTGACAAGCCCATTGAATTTGCCCCTGTGGTTCTAAATGTGCCGTACGGTACTGGTGCCCCTGCCTTTAGTTTGTGAAGTCCTTGGATTTCCCAATGTCAGGCGTGTGCATCCTCTACTCTGAAATAAACTTGGTGCAGCAACAGCTGTGATTCTTACCCTCAGGGTTCATCTTTTCTTTCCCTGGGTCTACTTGATAATCTATTCATTATTGCTCAAACTTTAAGCTCTATGCTACAGAAGATCATTAATCATAGATATAATTTAATGACAGCAGGGTCATGTTCCACTAACTAAGTACACCTTGTTTGCCTCAAAATGCTAATCGTTTCTCTGTAACATTAATGAGGGACAATTGATATTAAGCCTAATAATCATGTGTCGTCTATTTAACAGTTTTTATTCATATAAACTGGGTACTCGGCTTATGGCTGAAATCTAATTATGTAAAACTCACATCTAGGTAGCCTTCTAGCAAAACATCTCTGAGATATTTGCGAAGTTAGGAAAGATGTAACGAAGTTGGTTCTTGAGAGGAAAATAGCATTAGCATAGACTTCTTGAAGTGTGTGAGTTGACTTCTGCTCTGCCAGCAGAGAGACCCAGTAGCACAACAAGGATGTTACCACTGGTCTAGATATCACTTTATCTGCAGCCCATCCACAGGCCTAGCTCCTTGCTTGTGCTGGAATGTCTGCAAAACAAACACTGTGTCCCGTGACACCATCACATAAATCTTTTACGACATGGTGGAATTGTTCTGAGAGGAAGTGGAATGACCCAGATCCTTTTGTATTTAACTTTTTCAAAAAGCTATTTCTGTTGTCTCAAACACTCGTAACCTCCTTCTGAATCCCTCGAAGTCCACAGCATAATTCTGATGAACTTCATTCGCAAAAAGGATGTGAATTGAATCTGTTCTTCACAGATCCGCTGTTGTGAAGTTTCCACAGGAGACAGGTGTTATTCTGTTTTGTTTTGTTTAAAAAACAGAATGATGGCAGTGTTTAAAGGCGCCTTTCCCCACCAAGATAAGACCATCTTTTGAACTCAGCAGGACACCACTGTTAACTGCTATTGAAAAACTGTTTGAAAGCATCAGAACAATCTGGTGTTTTTGGAGAGCCGCTTTGAACAAAGCTCTTAATTTCAATATAGTATTCTTTTGCCTCGAAAAATAGAACATACTGGCCTACAGGACCCAATATTTCTTCTGATAGGTATTTAAAAGGACAATTACCCATCTTTCAGAAGTAAATTGCGGGGTAACTTATTTTCTCTCACAGCTACACACATTTCAAAATAACCAAATGAGCAAATGTGATCCTTTGAGTATTGGCCATGATTGTTGGGGCTGATGGAAGTTGGGGTCCAACAATGTTCCCTGCTCTAGAGGAAGCTCAGCTGATTCCGCAAGGCAGCTCTTACATTCTTATCTACAGCCCCTAGCAATCAAATCTGTTGCAAAGTGAGACACAGCCTGGCTACTTCAGCACAGAGAGGGAAGCCACTGTCCTGGGTGGCAGTAGCCTCATTCAGAAGCTCCTGCTGCTGCTGCTGCTGCTGCCCTCTGTGGATGGGCCCTGGTGCCACACTCAAGCATGTAATATCTGTGTATTTGCTAAGGGCCCAGCTAATCCCACCCGTCTCCTGCAGGAGATATATAATAGAAATATTACCAAGTCTTAACTTCTAACTCCCAGACTTTAAAGATGAGAAACTGGGGACCATTGTATTTATTTGCTAAACTGTTGCGTCCATGTTTAACTTTCGCTCCCCAGTCAAATGGTTGGATATATAAACCTTTCACCCGCACAAACAGTATTATCAACTGTCTTTCATATCAGCACCATGCAGACTTGCAACACAACAGATTTATTTAACGACTGAATGGGTACCTCAAACAATGGGAGGGAAAAACAAAGGTCCCAGACCTCCTTGGGGAGGTGTTCTTGGTGACGGCCCAGCTGATATTGCTATTCAGAGGGCACTGGATGGCCTGATAGAGGGAACTCTCCCCTTCTTGTCAAGTCTGCACAGAGATGATGACTCAGGACAGCTGTTACTACTGGGACAGTAGCGACTGCCAGTCTTCTTGGCACGATCCCCTTTGCTAATTTCAGACATTATCCCCAATGATGTATTTTCACTGATGGTGTAAATCTCATCAGTTCTCATTGTACTGCACAATGCCATCATATTTACATTTTGTAATGTCAGGGGACAAGTCTAGCAACTTCCAGCTGACTTTTCCAGAGTTCTGTTTTATCTCTCCCACACCCTCCCACAAAAAACACACACCTTTGTTTAGTAAAAGGATATCATCTGTGAGTTTGGATCTGTGTTGGTCATTAGAAAACAAAACCAAAAAAGGGGGGGGGAGGAAGGAGTTCAAGGTGTCCCTGAGTCCAGTTCCCATTAGTCACTGTAATCATTAAGGTGTTATATAAAGGCCAAAGCTACAAGACCATAGAGTGGTTCTGACACAAACGTTTTCCTCCACATGTGGAAATGCTACGTAAGAAGGACACTCAAATCTAGAGGCATACTAGATTCCTGCCGGCTTCTGCTTGTGGAATTTTCCTGTAAAATCCATGAGGATTTCTCACTAAATAATCATGCAAGCAAAACAAGTTGCACTAGTGCAAGGGGTCTTCATCCCTCTCCCCCCGCCCCCCGGTGCACCCTACCACCTCCAAATCAATTTTTGCAAGTTTGGGAAACCCCCAAGACAGAGTCAATGGATGCATGAGGGAAGAGAGACAGAGAATGATTTGTTGGAATGTTGCTCACTGCATTACCCCTTATTCCTATATAATATTTCCACATGTATCCTTCTATGGAGCCGCAAACAATTTTGTACCAAATCTGGGGAGCAGAAGAGGGCGGTGGGAATGTGAAAAGAGAATGACTTTGTACACACCCCAGTTTAGCAACATTCAATCCACTGCTCAGCGGTATCTTGCCACACGTTGGCTTGCACGGACCCAACAAATGACCATCACACCAGGCTCACTGGAAACAGAATCTGGTAATTATTTATTTTGTGGTGCTTTTCCAGTACGTTGACTTATATTGGAAGTGGAAGAATTAGAATCCTTCCATTTTGTATATCTTGCTCTTCTCTGGTGGAATCGCCCCTCCCCGCAGACAAATAGAGAAAAGGTGACAGAATGGTATGATATCTAACATGAGATAGATTAATTAGGAAAACAGAATGTTTTCATCGCAGCATTTTGCACCCACACTCCATTTGTATGCAGTGGTTTTGTTTCTGAGGGCATCTTTTTGTGTCTACCACTGATTTGTTAATGATATGCCATCTGAAATGTGTTCAGCTACACACCACTGGTTTCAGTTTTGCACACAGAAGCAAAAACCTGGGACTTCAGCAATGATTGCAATCTTCTGCTCAGTGAAGAAAGCCCTGGTAGCGCAGATTTAGATGTCAAAAAGGACGGTGGTAATCTTATTAACCTTGAGTTTTTCATCTCCTTTGAGCCTTTAGATTATAAAGTATGAAACCTAGCAGGTGGCCGTTGGATTTCAATGTTTATGCTCATTTAATACCCACCTAGGATTATTTTCTTCCCAAAGAATGAAGAAAAAAGCAACTAGAAAGGAACCTCCGGCTTAGGAAACGAGTGAAATAAACATTCTCCTTTGGATCAAAATAAATGGGTGAGAATGTAACACATCTGGGGGGGCACTTAGAGAACCTTGATCAGGATGCACATCTCCATTCACATTAAAATATGAATTTGGTGAGTTCAGTGGGGGCAGATGAGTAACGGTAGGAGGCTATAACTCAGTGGTAGAACGCCTGCTATACACAAGGTCCCAGGATCAATCCTTGCTATCTCTAGTTTAAAGAGGATCAGGTGGTAGGTGATGGAAAGGACCTCTGTCTGAGACCCTGGTGAGTCACCCTAGGCCAGTGGTTCCCAATTGATGGTCCATGTAACTCACCCAAGGGATCCATGGCATCATTCACATAACAAAAACTACCATAGAGATATCAATATTTTCAAAAGAAGGGGGTCCATGGCTTAGCTTTTGAGAAACGGGGTCCGCAGTACTTAGTTAATTGGGAACCACTGCCCTAGACAATGGTGGACTAGGCAGAAAATTGTCTGATCAGGTGTATGGGAGCTTTCCAATTTCCTATTTCAATATGAGTGGAGATACACAAACACAGATAATCAGCCGCCTCAGCTGCTCATGTGGAAAGCTGCTTCTGCTGCATCAAGACAATGATCTATCTATCTATCTATTTCTTTATTAATCTGTATTGGCCTGAGTCCATTTGAGATAGTGGGTAATTTCCCCAACTCTCTGTTCGTGGAGTCCTGGTTTAAGCCATTACAGGCATAGCCTGAGCTGAAAACCAGTGTTAGAAACTGAGATATGAAAGCTAGGAGCTAAATGGCACCTAGGTTATGGGCACAACAATGGAATGTCTAGGCATTTTTTATATAACAAGAGTACAGAACTGAAATGAATGAACTGCAGCTAAAATATTATGCTCATTTTTCAAATGGTCAAGTCCTTCCCCTGCCCACCCCCCTCATATTCTTAAGAGGGTCTCTTCTCCAGAGAGTAGCTGGAAGTGGGGAGGCAGAAAAAGGTCCTCCTTTCCTTCTGCTCTGCAGCTTTAATCTGAAATCTTAGGTGCAGTACTTTGTCCAGAGCTCAGAAACTGCTTGCGCTAATGAAATTCCCTGTCACAACATGCGCCTAGAACAATGGGAGTTTCAAACACTGCTAAAAACAAATAAGAGTATTTGTTTTCTGTTGAAGAGGAGCTAATATCCACATTCTTTCCACTGAGAAATATTAATTTAATAATAATAATAATAATAATAATAATAATAATAATAATAATAATAATTTATACCCCAGCCACTCTGGGTGGCTCCCAACAGACTATTAAAAGCACAACAAAATATCAAACATTTAAAACTTCCCTAAACAGGGCTGCCTTCTGATGTCTTCTATACATCAGATAGTTGTTTATTTCCTTGACATCTGCTGGGAGGGCATTCCATAGGGCGGGCGCCACTACCGAGAAGGCCCTCTGACTGGTTCCCTGTAACCTCACTTCTCGCAGTGAGGGAACCACCAGAAGGCCCTCGGCACTGGACCTCAGTGTCCGGGCTGAACGATGGGGATGGAGACGCTTCTTCAGGTATACTGGGCTGAAGCCATTTAGAACTTTAAAGGTCAGCACCAACACTTTGAATTGTGCTTGGAAACGCACTGCAAAATGTAGGTGTTTTGGGACCAGTGGCCAATGGGTAGGGATGATGGAACTTCAGTGATCTAATGATATCTGGGGAGCCGCAGGTTCTCAACACTTTCAGTTGCCTTGCCAACTGAAAAGAAGGATTATGCAAAGCTTTTAAGAGATACTGTTTCACAAGGAACTTAGGGCTATTGACAGTTTCTCCCTTTTTTTGTTTTAACAGTTACATACTTTCTCATTACATACTTGTACACAGATGCACGGGGACGCGGGTGGTGCTGTGGGTTAAATCACAGAGCCTAGGACTTGCTGATCAGAAGGTCGGCGGTTCGAATCCCCACGATGGGATGAGCTCCCATTGCTCAGTCCCTGCTCCTGCCAACCTAGCAGTTCAAAAGCACGTCAAAGTGCAAGTAGATAAATAGGTACTGCTCCGGCAGGAAGGTAAAAGGCATTTCTGTGTGCTGCTCTGGTTCACCAGAAGCAGCTTAGTCATGCTGGCCACATGACCTGGAAGCTGTACGCCGGCTCCCATGATCAATAAAGCAAGATGAGTGCCGCAACCCCAGAGTCGGTCACAACTGGACCTAATGGTCAGGGGTCCCTTTACCTTTACCTTTACACAGAAGCACACACCGAACTATAAATCTTACGATCTAACATCAAATTTACCAATTCTACTTTGGTGACATGGAACCTATGAATGCAACAATGCTAAAAGTTCACCCCATACTATGGCTCAGTCAGTAGAGCATAAGACTCTAAATCTCAGGGTCGTGGGTTCGAACCCGACATCAGGCAAAAGACTCCTCCATTGCAGGGGTTGGACTAGATGACCATCGTGGTCCGTTTCCATTCTACAATATTCTGTGATTCTCTGTTAGTTAGGCAGCTTGGAGGGTGAGTTCCTCCCACCTTTTCCATCACGCCCCTGTTCCATAGCAGAGAGTACACTAGCTCAAACAGAACAAGACATAACTGCAATTTCAAAGAAAGGTGGAGGAGGGGAATCAAATGGAGTTATAAAACAAATATTCCTTTTGTGAATAGGTGTGGGTTGCCCCATTGCAATTGGCTGCCCTCTTTCTTGGTGTTTGATTATACCTTGCTTTTGGCCTCTGCTTCTCAGGAGGTGACAGATTGGCTAAATTAATGTTGAGTAAAATCAGTGAAAGGGAAAATAATGGACGCCACATGATTTATTGCCTTTCGCAGAAATCTGCTAAGCAAATTCTGGGTCTGCCTTTGTATAGTGTGCAAAAAAGAAAAGTCTCAGGAACCTGACCTGCAAATTGTTTGCTTAGAGCCCTGTTTCCTTACAGGCGATGGGAGGAGTGTGTGTGTGTGTGTGTGTGTGTGTAGAGAGAGAGAGAGAGAGAGAGAGAGATTGTAATGGTTGTTGTTGTTTAAAGTATGCAAATGGAAAGTTACTGAGTAACATTGCTTCATTAGACCAGTCAGTGCTGACCCAATAAATTATGGGGAGAATATATATTTTACAGGAAATTGATTTAATTGAAGCTTTGGTTAGTCACTACAAAATGTGTCTGGTTCATGCCACAGTAGCCAGGAATTTATAAATGAGTTCAGAATGTTGTTCAGGCACCAGAAAATAAACCTCCAAGCTATTTACTACCTCTATGATATATAAAGTTTGCAGTTTTGATTTTGTGTGATTATGTTCAGCAATGGTGACCTTTAGAGGCAACAATATTGAAGTGTAATGAGGAGATGTTTGATCACTGGTCTACAATGAAGACTTGGCACGACTTCTCCAGTCCTTCCTGGAATTTGTGAAATTCAACTGACAGGCTTTAACCTTTAGACTGCTGAAGTTTCAAAACATAGAGGGTTTTGTCCTCTTCATATATAACCTGTAAGGTATAGGGGTTTGGGGTTTGTTTGTTAGTTTATAAGTTCTAGTGGCCTTTTAATCATCTTGTTAAATTAATACTGTGCACTAAGTGACATAAATAATAATAATAACAATAATAATAATAATTACTGGCCAGTCACTTGATGTAAACCTAGTCTTAAACTAGTATTCATGCAAAAACCTAATCTCTAAACATTGCAATATGGCCGCTGGTAAGCCAGGTTGGGGTGGTAGATATGGGGTTTATAAATTGTGACTGAATCCCATTGGAAGCAATGGAATGGGACATGTATTCCATTCTTATCCATTAGGATAAATCCTAATAATTTCACTGGGGCATAGTAAATGCCCCCAGAATTGCAGCCATAATCACGTCAAACTGTTTTTGGATTGTGCCTTCTTACTGTGTGCCGGGGTTGGTATGACGGCAAGATTTTGTATCATCAGTTAATATCGTGGTGTGCAAGTAAGGGATTTGTTTTGTTTGGAATTGCAAGAGATAATTGATTGGTTACTGGGTTGGATTCAGACATGGAAGGGGGTTAGCTGAAGCTCTTTTAGAATTCCCGATTTGCCCTAAGCATGGCAGAAATTCCTGCTTCATCACAAAGAAAGGGAGAGCTTGTTCACAGGACAGTGCAACGATTAGAGTGTTGGACTAGGGCCTGGGAGACCAAGGTTCAAATCCCCACTCAACAATGAAGCTCACTGGGTAACCTTGGGCCAGTCACTGCCTCTCAGCCCAGCCAACCTTGCAGTATTGTTGTGAGGATAAAATGGGGAGAGAGGGAGGAAGTTCCATTCCACATATAGATATCCCTGCACTAATGGAAATGCTTATTGTGTACTGCCCATGATCTTTAATTCAGCATTGCAGACAGTGCCAGATTAAAGCCTGCGGAGGCTCCTAGGCAGTCGATATCTTGAGGATTGGGGCTCGCAAATGATCTCTTAATAGGTTTTTTATTTTACCAACCAACGATTTTAATAAACGTATTTTGATCCGTTGTTGCAGGGCCCCTAAAAGGTGTGGGGCCCATAGGCCAGTGCCAGCTTTGCCTATTTGATAATCCGGCACTGATTGTAGAAAGAGCCTTGTCAATTTTAAGTAAAAATAGCAGGACAGAAACATAAACCAAGAAGACACAAGTGAAAATCTCACGAGCCAAATAGAGCAAATGATTGATAACTTCTCTTTCTGTAGATAATTGTACATGCTTGACATTCCACAATATGCAGTTGTTTAAGGAGTAGCAGAAAAGGTTCATCCCCTTCTAATTAACCAGTGGATGCCAGGCTCATGGTGCCTTTTTTTGTGAAGATAACCGAGTCCTCACACAACTAGCTCTGAAGCATTTGGTCACATTTCCATCAAAAGTTTTGTATGTCTTTACTGGAGCAAAATTATGTGCAGTAGTGTGATGAAAATACTATCGCAGTCTGAAAGAATTTATGAAAAGATAATTAAATATAAACTACGTGCTATGGAGAAAGCAACTTTTTATATATAATAGCTATTATTGATTTTCTGGCTGGATGGGCATAGAGAATTTAAGCATCAGGGCTCCTACACTTTCACAAAGAGGGGATATTACAATTTATGTACAGTTCTTAGAGGGAAAGCTAGAGACAGTGAGACAAAAGAGGCTTTGGAGAAAGCTGTGACTGCTGCTGAAGAGGTGGGGGGTATGTATTCGGCCACCGTTCATTCAAACGACAATTTCATAGTAAAAAATGACTCTCAGATTGAACTGGTATCGGTTGGTGTGTCGTTCTTCCCACACACTCTTCACCCGCTGCAAGAGCTGAGAGCTGGTGGCTGAACGCCCATCACCTTAAACTGTATAGCACTGGGTGATTTTTCTAAGCTAAGAGAATCCTTGAAAAACAGCCTCAGATTGCTCCAAGACTTCTGAGAAACTGCAGAAAAATCAAATGTGGAGGAGATTGATTCCAGCCCTCCTTGCCAACTCTCCCTTTCCAAGAAAACGTTGCTGGTGCCAGGAGACTTGCAGCCCTTGGCTTCACTTCACATGAGCCTTCTAAGCTGCCGCTTCCTTTGGAATACATGGGATTTGTAGTACTCCACAGTCCTCACACGATTACTGGAAAGTGTGGCTGCGCTGCTGGCCCCACCACTCAAAGTCACAAAGCTTCTTCGGGCATCAAGGGGAAAACCTACATGCATAGATACCGATGTATATATGTTTCCCTGGGAACTGGAATCCTACATGATCAGGATTCAAAATCTCGGGGAAGCTTATACCTATAGAGATCGATGTATGTGCTGTAGGTGTTATCCTTGCAGATGTCCACACCTAATGCATGGGATAGAGGGGCAGGACCTGGGGAAGTTGAATAATAACAACAATAATAATTTATATGCTGCTCATTCGACAGGGTTGCCCCAGCCACTCTGGGTGGCTTCCAACAAATTATAAAACCACACTAAAATGCCATACATTAAAAACTTCCCTATGCAGGGCTGCCTTCAGATGTCTTCTAAAACATGTACAGAAATGTGGAGAGAGTCAGAGTAAAATGCTGGTGAATTTTCATGAGGATTATTATTATTATTATTATTATTATTATTATTATTATTATTTACAGATAATTCATAAACCAATAGGGGGAACTGTACATAAGACTGGAAAAATGGGAAACAGAGGGAAACTAACATGGATAGATTCAAATGTTGTTGGACTACAGTTCCCATGAGCCTCAGTCAGCATAGCAAATGGTCGGGGTTAAGGGAACTGTAGTCCAGCAACATCTGGTGGGCAGCAGGTTCTCTATTCTGGACAAAAGGATGCACCATATTGTTGCTAAAAGCTCATTGCAGGTTTTAATTTACTTTTTAAAAATAACATTTCCCATGCTCTTTGTTATACCTGGGTGTGCATACCCACCCACATATGGAATATTTGTCTGCATTGCACCCAACCCTTTGAGCAGTGGATGCAGTGCAGCTTAAAAATACAGTGGTATCTCGGTTTATGAACTTAAGCCGTTACAGAAGTCCGTTCTTAAAGCAAAACCGTTCTTAAACTGAGGTGTGCTTTCCCTAATGAGGCCTCCTACCACCGGTGCCCTTCCACCATTCGAATTCCGTTCTTAGACCGAGGTAAAGTTCTCAAACCGGGACACTATTTCTGGTTTTGCGGAGTTCGTAAACCGAATCATTCTTAAACAGGACTGTTCTTAAACCGAGGTACCACT
>NC_139604.1:32081644-32239144 GCF_964270895.1 Podarcis filfolensis | reverse complement strand
AGATTGATCTGTCTTGGGGGGGGGGGCAAGTCCTTTTCTCTCTCTCTTTTTGCAGTAGTTATATATTGGGAACCAATACAACTATATTAAAACAAATGAACAGAACAGCCGGGGAAACCCAGCCAGATGGGTGGGGAATTAATAACAACAACTACTACTACTACTTCTACTTTAATACTCACACATTCACTTTAGACAACATCGCTTGTTGATGTTCTTCACAAAATATTTGTCAGATGTCAGAACAGAGAAGGCATTAATGCAAAGATTTGGGCTAAGTAACTAAAGGGGAGACAAGGCTGAACTGGGCTTCCTTGGTTGTGATCAAATGACGAGTGAGAAAATTGGATATTTTCTCCTTTTTGTGGGGGTGGGGAGAATGAGGGGTGTGGTTTTGGGAAGAATCTGGGTGGGAAATGATCTTGGAGGGGGAACTGAATGTTTTGAATTAAATGAACACTGGAGTAAATTAATTGAGGAGGGTAATGGTCTCGTCTGCTGTGTACGGTATTTAGTTTGTGGCACTGGGATTCCTCCAGTAAGTTTTGCAAGCTACTTCACCACCAAGCCTAACAGATTATAGCTTCAGCTATCAGAGGAACAGCAGAGCTAAGTTTCAACATAGCTAGTAACAGATCTTCAGGGGGGCATTTAAGAGGTAACGGCTCCTCACAATCACTCAGAAGACTTTACAGTTTTCTTTTCTGAGATCAACCCCTCAAGGTCTTTATAGTCAGTGAATGGCAGCACTCCTTGAAGGTTCATGCATCAAGTATGAGTCATTTCACATTTGAGCTCTTCATCTCAGGTATATCCCATCTGGACCTGGCGACTGGTGTATTTGCCTATTTGCCCTTGTCTCTGCTATTTGATTTTGTTCATTAGATTACCTTCCCTCCAAAAGTGACCTGGACATGGGCATCTTATGTCCAATAGATTCCTAAGTGAAGACTAATGCAAAGCACTCACTCAGTTTTTCCTGCAATTTCCCAGTATTCTCACCATAATCTTTCCATATTAATAGTCTAAGTTTGACTACCTCTCTGGGTGGATTCCTGTTTCTGATGTATTTAAAGAAATGCTGTTTGTCTTACTGTTTTTATCAATGAGTTCCCCGTCTTCTTTTTTTCACCTGTCTTATTATCAACTTACATTTGGTTTTGTCAGAGTCTTACTTTAATTGTCCTCCATTGGGTAATATTAATTAGTCACGTTGGCACCCCCTGTTTACACTTTTCATTTCCTTAGATATACTGTCCATCTGAGCTTTTGTGCCTATGATTTCAAATAACCCCAAAGCACCCTGAAGAGATCAGACCCTCTTGATTTTCCATTTCAACTTCCTACAAGTAATCTCTTTTCCAGTGTGGCTGTGCTGGGCAGTTGTCCACTTACCAGTATACATCTCTTGGATTCGCTAGCACGGCGGTCACTGTTCCAAATCAATTCAGAAACATCTGCATCTCACTCTATATCCTGGGTATCACTCAGGATTAAATGCAGAGTCACCTTCCTTTTAGTTGGTTCTGTGATTAAGTCTGCAATCCCTACACCTACTTACCTGGGAGTAAGGTCCTGCGATTCAGTGGGATTTACTTCTGGGTAGACATGCATAGGATTGCACTGTAAATGTCCAGTCACCTATTGAATCTAGATCTTTGTCAGAATTTGAACATACATTTGCCTAGTCACTGTGGAGGTACTTGAAAGACACACATAATTATAACATGTTGTTCTTGGGTTGAGAATTGGTCAGCAAAGTGGCCAATAAATAACGAAATGGGGGGGGGCACAATCTCAGCCATGGTTGAGCAATTCCAAGTCCCACTGACTCCAACAGAAGAGAGTGGAACATATGCTAACTATCCCATTTATACCAATGGCAATGTGTTTCACTTTGCTCTGAATTATTCACATTTGGTTTTTTTCCTTACTTCTGTTCCTAGTAAGACATCTTTATCTTGCAGGGTGGGGGGAGAATGATTACATAAACAAGCTTTAAACTGTGATCTAAAAGATGGTAGTGTTAGAAAGAAGAAGGGTTGAAAATAGCAATCCTATCCAATGGAGCACATTGTCTACTGGCAACGTAATATATGCCTGAGAAGCACAGATTGTAAATGCAGGATGTTTAATTTCCCAGACGTCTGTAGGTGTCACGTAACATTTCTTTTTGCATATATGCACCTAGCAATAATCACTATAATTCACTCTGTTGCTATAATTCATCTGTCTTCTTCCGGCTTTATTTCACCTTTTAAACTGCAGGGTCTTTGATGGGAAATTTGAAGCAGATATAACACTCTGGTGTATAGGTGTTTCCTACTAAAGCTCGCTTGGATGTGATTTCTTTCTTTTTTTTAAGCGACATTTTGGGCTATATATTTTTGATTAAAGGAGGAGGGCAGTTTGAAGTTTGGAGGTGAAATACAGGGAAATGCCTTCACTGTTCCCTGCAGCTTAGCTGTTCCTTAACTCTTCCTCCCCTACCCTGTTTTTACAGGCATATGATAAATTTCTAAGACTTACTGTAAGAGCTGTATCTTTTTATTTTAATAACTGTCACCTGGTTTAAAATTATGCTTGGTCGGGAAAAAAAACTGCAAACAATACTACAACTTCTAAATATATTTTGTTTAACGAAGCCACTCTATAAATTTTGCACAATTTTTAGTTATTAATTACTAAGTCTGAAAAGGGCTAAATTCAGAGCAACTCTCTGTTCCAAGGAAGATCTAATTGCCAAGGACCGAGCCTTAATATTAACTAGGATAATTATTATGCAAAGCATACCCACCCAGAATGTTTGCATAGCTATCACAAGCGCTTTCATAAATGATGCTTTAATTAGTCTTAATTAGAATTTGTTTAAGTCAGCAGGGAATGCAGAGCCCGTGAAATGATGTATGTAATAAGCATCAGGCTCACTTTTTACTTGGGGAATAGAGCTGACAAAATCACATCACGTTAAATTGATTCAGTCAGAATTAAAATTCTTATGGTATTAATTAAATGGGGGATCTCATTAGCAGGCTGCAGGGTGACGGAACGACTCTTTGGCGACCAGATGTGAAGGAAGCAGCACTGAACAAGAGCACCATTAGAGCTAAAAGTCAGCCGAGCTCAGTCGCAGAAAGAGTGGCATTAAGGCTCAATGCAAAGGGCTACGGCCATTGCAAGATATCAGAAAAACCCAGGGCTCCTTTTTGCTAATTTGGAGCCCTTTGCCCAATTCAAGTCATAGGAAAATGACACCTTGGATTTTGCCGAGCAACCAGCTAATTTTCAGAAGGGAACTGATTGGGTAATTAAAGCAGAAGGACTCAGCAGCAGTGGGATGGCCAGGGCTCCACAAGGGACTAAACCGTAAAGAAAATACATAGGGTTAGTTTTAATGGATATGAAGAGACAGGGAAAACGATTCATTTTTCACATCAGCAGATACTGGTGGGTCCACCACTACCATTTGCCCCAACTGAGCATGGCAGATGTGTGCAAGGAGTATTCAGTGCATGGTTTGTCTTGTAGGACATCCAGGTAGGGGAGGCACTTCATCCTATTTCCATTCAGAATGAGCTCATTCCATTTAGAAAAATTCCCAGAACATGACCAGGGTTTCCCCAGTAGTTTTCTTACTCCAAATACTTCCTGCCAACCTTGGCTGAAGTCAGTTTTCATCCTACTCCCCACTTTGCAAGTTCCCCCACTCTGTCCCCAGTACTTACCTTCCAGCTGCTTACTATATTATTATTATTATTATTATTATTATTATTATTATTATTATTATTAATATTACCATCACTACCACAATTCGTTGCTCCTGCTAGTGTGTTTGCATTGCGCCACTCACCCTCCTGATGTCAGGGACTGGGCAGAGGAGAAATGGTGGAGACCACCTCCCCAGCCTGACCCTTCCAGAGAAGAAGAAGACAGTTCAGAATTACAACAGGGGTTTGAGGGAGATCACAGCTCAAAGGCAGATGAGGGGGAAAGCTGGGAAATAATGGGAAAGGAGGAGGAGGAGGAGGAGGAAGAAGCACTGGGGGGGGGGGGGCAACAGCTGACTGACACAGTGTCTTTAGAAAGTATTCCAGACCCTCCCTCTCCCAGAACCCAGTGAGCCTTGAAAGTAGGAGAGCAAGAAGCTCAAAGACAGAGGGCACATAGCAGCACCCGTAGAAGTGATAAATGAGGAAGTGGGAGAGACAGGGGTGGTGGAGATTCACTTGGGACAATGGCATTATCCAAGAGGCTGGGTTCTATGGCCTCTCGCTGTAAATACTGAATGAAAAGAGGACAGTAAAAAACATTCTCTTGTCTTTGTACGTTCCTGAGCAATCAGCCGGCAGTTGCTGACAGCCGCCTAACACCTAGTAAAAGGTAAAGGTAAAGGGACCAGTTGTGACCGACTCTGGGGTTGCGGCGCTCATCTCACTTTATTGGCCGAGGGAGCCGGCGTACAGCTTCCGGGTCATGTGGCCAGCATGACTAAGCCGCTTCAGGCGAACCAGAGCAGTGCACGGAAACGCCGTTTACCTTCCCGCCGAAGCGGTACCTATTTATCTACTTGCACTTTGACATGCTTTCGAACTGCTAGGTTGGCAGGAGCAGGGACCGAGCAACGGGAGCTCACCCCGTCACGGGGATTTGAACCGCGACCTTCTGATCGGCAAGTCCTAGGCTCTGTGGTTTAACCCACAGCACCACCCGTGTCCCTTACACCTAGTAAGCCACAGCAATGACAGGAAGTCAGGTAAATGCCACTACCCTGCCCTGCTGATCGCTACTGAGCAATACAAATAAGTGAGCCCATTTTAATAGTTTAAGCTAAACAGAAGAAATAATAACGCCAACACAAAATCAGAATGGTTGTCATTATTTTCCAAACAATCATTTGGTTCTGAGACTCCATTTCCAAGTGTCCAAGGAGCCTGTCCCAACTGTCACCTTGGTAGTGCCGACATTCCACACAGTGGCAAATAACTTTCCTTCCTTTCTCTTCCACCAAGTAGCTTCCACCACCAAGTAACCGGCAGGCGGAGAGTGAGGGGGCCAGTTAAGCCTCCCGTGGAAGGGAGTTCTTCATCTGGGGCACCATCATAGAGAAGATCACTCCCAGTTCATTCCAAATCACAAGGTGTCCTTATTAGGTCATCTGGAGGCCACCTTCCTGCCATTGACATCTTGCTGAGCTTCAAAAAGGCACCTGTCTCGTTGTTGTTGGAAACACAGTGGTGGGTTATACCGTCATTAGGCTGGTCTTGCAAGGCCCTATTGCAGTAGCTGGAAAAGGAATGTGCATTAGCAAATATTGCTTGTCTTATTCTCGGGGAATGTCCTTATACTTCAGAAAGGATGGAGGTGAGTTAGCACAACCTTGCTTTAAAGAATAGCAAATTGCAGCTATTTGATCAACTGAAATCTGTAAACATAACTGACCCACTGGTGTTTTCAAGAGACAGTTAACTGTGTATATATACCCATGTCAGAAACCAGCCTGGCAGCCATCGCAGATCCAGATGTGATTGCAGCTGTTCCACCGCCACCCTGTTTTGCTGCCTTCCTGTTTATTACATGACAGGAACCATCAGCAGTTCATGATCACATATTGTTTTTCTGGCCCGCAGCATAGATGTTGCCAGATGGACTCTGGAGGAAGATTACTCTGATGTAGCTGATCAACTTGTGAGTCTGGATACTTAGGGCTAATTAGCTAACTTAGCCCTCCTGTGTCAGAAATATTATACTAGAAGCTTTAACAGCCCACATCTCATCTCCATTCTGTTTCACAGGGAAATCATGAAATGTTGGGAGAGTCTTAAGATAAAGAGCTCTCAACAGCCAATCATAATGACAAATGCTTCTGCCTCTTGGCCACAGACAACCCCATTGTAAGTGTTTTCCTGGGCCAGATTTTCTTAATATTTGCTTTCTGTGAACAGGCACAATTTCCTTTTTCATCCATGAAAAATTCCCTCATACGGACTTACACTGGTTTAATATTTATTTCCTTTCCTCAGGGAACTATAGGGGGCTGATGTAGGGAGCTCAGAGTATTACCAGCACCCTCAGCAAGCTACAGTTTCCAGTGTTGTTTGTGGGAAGCCATGACAGGGAAACTGGTATAAAAACAACAGGGTGGTTACCATCATAGCGGAAGGTGCTTGCGTCCTTAGCAGTGGTGGAGGTATCGACACAGGGCTGTTAGCAGTCTGAAGGCCTGAGGCTGCTGAGTGGCTAGCTGTACTGTGTATGGGCCGTGTTGTCTGTCATTAGTGCCAGGCTTTGCTAGCTGCGCAGTCTCATGCTTCTGCGTTGTTGAGACATGCTGGTAAGGGGGCTAGACCCCCCTTCCCCACTAGCAGCATAGGCCTAGAGGCTATGAGTAGCCTATGGGCTACCCACCTCATCCGGTAGTCTGTTTTGTAAATTGCTGCTGACCTGAACCCAACTTTTTGAATATCCTTTTTGGTGTGGAATCGCTGCCCCAAAAGGTGCAGTAATGCTGTATGAAAACATTCCCACGTGGGGAATGTGAAGAATATTGAAGAGAAAATCTCTCCACTTTTGGATTGCTACTGGAAGGAGCACAATTCCAAGCTCAAACCAATCAGTTCTTAATGAATCCTGAGAAACTGAAAAGTCAGTTTTGATAAATCTAATTTGTTGATTTTTTGAACCAAGTTTCCATACCTCATGTTTTGTGGTGGTGGGCAATGGGCTCACTTTCGGAAAAATGCTTAGAAACTGGGATCCACTCAGAATATTTCAGCATGGGACTTTGAAGTTACAGCCTTTATGGTGTTTAATCTGGACTGGATTGTGTCCAGGGTTTTACGGCCTGTGTTTCAGTGGGACTTATTTATTTGGGAGTCTCCATGAAGCTGGGGGGGGGTCTTTCTTGCTTCTGAATAATCCCACCTAGGATAGGGCTTCAAGTCTTTTTTCAGTGGTGGCCTGCATGGCTTTAGCCGATATTTTAGGACTTCAGAGAAATGATACATCTTTTTATAAAAAAGAAACCTAGTATAAACCTTCTAAAACATTCACTATTCTTACTGCCTAATACATTTATTCATGGCCCATATATATATTCTCCCATTATATCCTATCCTTTTTTCATGTCTTCATTTTTAATAATATTGCTTATGTGAAAATTGCTGGATAAATTATTCAATTCTCTCTATAATCTAGTATATCGGCAGTAAAACTGCTAACCCACCTCTGTAAATACATTTACAATAATTTAGATCTGTCTCCTGTTAGCTTCCTCACCTTCCCATTGTTCCGGCATTCCTAACTCCAGAGATATACGCTGTTCATGAGACGGGCGACAAAGAATAATATTTGGTTTCTGTTTACAGGCGGTCTGTTTCGGAGAGGCACATACGCAGATACTCTTCGTTCCATATGAAATTTCATTAGTGCTAAGTATAGAATTCATATGGGTAGTTAATTAATTCTTAATCACAAGTCCACAATGCCTAATCACCATGTACAAATAGCTATGCTGAATGTGTGATGTTCCATAGGAACACAAGAAGCTGCCTTATCTGACCATTGGCCCATCTACTTCACTGTTGTCTACAATGAGAGCCTCTCTAAGGTTTCAGACAGGTCCCAGCCCTACTTGGAAATCCTGGGGACTGAACCTGGGACCTTCTGCGGGCAAATCAGATGCTCCATTACTGAGCTGTGGCCTTTCTCAATCTAGCAGCATATGCTCCTGTTGAAATGACTGGGTGCTGCTGTGCAAGAGAACTATGATTGGTAGCGAACTACTCCCATCCGTTTCAACAGGGCTGGAGGAGGAAAATTTCCCAGTGAGTTGTGTGCCAAGATTTCTCAGAGCCTGTGTCACACCTAAACATAGAATCAGAATTTTAGAGTTGGAAGGGACCCTAAGGGGACTTACCAACCCCCTGCAATGCAGAAATCTCAGCTAAAGCCTCCATGACAGATGGCCATCCAACCTCTGCTTTAAAATCTCCAAGGAAAGAGAGTCCACCACCTCCCGAGTGAGACCGTTCCACTGCCGAACAGCTCTTACTGTCAGAAAGTTCTTCCTGATGTTCAGTTCTCCACATTTCCATATTGGTTTGTGATTTTTCTTAAATGTCCTCATTAAAGGACATTATGTGCATTTTTATGTGGATTCTTACCTTGGCTGGAGAATGGCATTGCAAAACCCAGAATGGTGCACGTGTTGAAGTACGGCTAGTGCAACCAGGTAGGTTCATCTTTAATGATGAAATGAATTGGATTTCTCCCTAGTCCCTATGTCAGGCTAATTCAGGAAAGGAATGTCTCGGGAATGTTGTTGGTGATGCCATGTCCTCCTTATGAGAGGGAAAGAGTAATAACTTTCACGAATGCTGAGTTGTGTGTTTCCTGAGGTCTGCAAGCTCTCAAGGGAGGTCAAGAGAGGAGAGAATCCATCAAATGCTGCAGAAGAACCACAGTACAAGTAAGACCAGGAGGTCAAAACTTTGATAGTTCAAAACACTTTGTTTTCCAAATTTACTGCGTGTGCCCTTCCACGTAAATGTAACTCAGTAGGATCATCTGTATTGACTTGAATGTCTAGAAGTTGTAAAATTGTCTCTGTATATAACTAAGTGCTGATTTGTACATGTGCCGGTAATGCTTTTGAAATTTCTGTCTGCCATGGTCAAATGTCATACCACGTGAGCCTTGGTTTTTCATGTTATGGAAGAGAAGGAGGAGGAGCTCCTCCTTGCACCAAAGAAAACTAAGCTGGTATGGTTCTAACATCAGGACCGTGCTGTTTCACTGGAAGGGCCCCTTACTTCCTTGTACTTGCAATAGGCATAGTTAGCAGCAAAGATTATTCATTGTGGGTAGGGGCATGTGCCTTCTAGGGCTGGGCGATATATCAATATATCTAAAACCCGGTTGAAGTCCATATCATGATATCGGTTTCATAATTTTTGAACTGGCAATATATCATGAATCATAATGTGTGTTAGGGCTGGGCAATATGTCATCCAAACCCGGATTGAAGTCCATATTGTGATATCGATTTCCTAATCCCCCCCCCCAGTTCTTTATTATTATTATTAAAGATTTTCTTGTTTTACAAAAGTGTTTGCAGTGTCTCTCGTATTCCCCCCCCCCCCCATGTAACATTTTTACAAATCAGTTTCATTTGCTGAGACATTGGGAAGGAAAGGGGGAAAGAGGTGGGGGGGAGATGGGGGGTTAGGTGACGGTGTTATTATTTTACTTACTATATGTAGGGTTTGGACAATTTCATAATTTTTGACCTGGTTAAAAATATAGTGAATCATGGTTTGTGTTGTGCGCTATGCGAAAATCACAGTATGGGAAAACTGTGAAACTAGTCAATGCCTCTACATAACTCCATCCTGATTTCAGACACTGTGATATCACCCAGCCCTAGCGGCTTCCAAAACTCAAAGCATAGTACAAAAATAATCATGAGGTGCTTTGGTGCAAACAAAGGCCATAAGGCATTTACTATAAGGCAATTGTTCCACAAACCTTTATTTATTGTTTTGTTTGGCACATAGGTTAAAGCCTCAGGGTGTCAGTTCTGAAATCAGGGAGATGTCTAGGGCAGGGGAACCTTTTCAGTCGGAAGGGAACCCCTTCCTGGCCAACCTTCCAGGGGCCACATGCTGTGATGGGCTGGGCCAGAAGCAAAAGTGGAACAGAGGAACCAATGTAGATGTCACCTTCGTACAGTAGTCCATTTTCTATGCAATACCTCAGCAACTGCCTCTCCCCATATGAAGCAACCTACACCCTGCACTCATCATATGAGGCCCTTCTTCATGTGCTTCACACGAAGGTCTGGAGGGTGGCAACACGAGAACAGGTCTTTTATGCGGTGGCTCCCCGCTTGTGGAATGCTCTCCCCAGGCAGGCTTACCAGGCGCTTTCATTACATATCTTTAGGCGCCAGGAGGAAACATTCTTCTCCACCCAGGCCTATGGCTGATGAAGCAACCTATGGTCTTTTAAATGGGTCTGTGGGGTGTGGGTGTTGTTGTTACAGTGGAACCTCGGTTGTCGAACGTAATCCGTTCCGGAAGACCATTTGGCTTCTGAAACGTTTGACAACCAAGGTGCAATTGCTGATCAGCAAAATGCATTGAAAAAATGGAGAAACGTGCCTCAGAAGTTGTTTGACTTCTGAGGTGTGTTTGAAAATGGAAACGTTCACTTCTGGGTTGCCGGCATTCAAAAGCCAAAACGTCCAACTTCCAAAGCGTTCAACAACCGAGGTTCCACTGTATTGTGTTGTGTTTTTTCTGTTTTTACACTGTAAACCACTCTGTGATCTTTGGATGAAGGGTGGTATACAAATTTAATAAATTTAATAAATTATAACACACACACATACCTACTCCATTCATATAAGCTAGAAACATTAACTGAATTCAAGGACACATTCCAGCCTGGCAAAAGTGAGGGTTTCAAAGCAGGCTTTGTGAGGGGTGTAGCTTGGGTGGGTAACCTGAGAATCTCAAGGGCCAGATACAGAAGGGGGGAGGGGCTGCATTTGCTCCCCAGACCTGAGGTTCCTTATCCCTGAACTAGAGAGAGCTTGTAGGGGAGGGATCATAGCTGAATGGTAGACTACACTCCGTGAGAGCCAAATGTTCCAGGATGAATCCTTGGCATTTACACATATAAGGAGCAGGTGGCAGCAGCTTCCATGTTGCTCACATAATGTAGGAATTAACCATAGGAAGAGGTGGATTTAGGACAGCGTGACCAGTTCTCGAGCACTGGCCACCGCAGGGCTACAACTATGATGTTGCGCAAGCATAGAAAGGATGGTGAACGGTTGCAGGGTGCCACTGAAATTTAAAGGCCAAATTCTGCCCTTGCCGTAAGTCAGGGGTCAGCAACCTTTTTCAGCCATGGGCCGGTCCATCATCCCTCAGACCATGTGGTAGGCCGGACTATATTTTGAAAAAAAATATGAACCAATTCCTATGCCCCACAAATAACCCAGAGATGCATTTGAAATAAAAGCACACATTCTACTCATGTAAAAACACACTGATTCCCAGACCGTCCATGGGCTGGATTGAGAAGGGGAATGGGCCGCATCCAGTCCCCGGGCCTTAGGTTGCCTACCCCTGCCATAAGTAGCCTAATTTAATTCAGTAGCCCATCAACATTCAGAAGCAGGCAATGTGACTATAAGCAGGGGTTGACTGACATTTTGTGCATGCAATAATATTGTCCGCTGAACGTATCTTTTAGTGGGAAGTGCAAAGGCCGGGCTACCTTGACCCTTCCAAAATTAATGGGGAAACAATGCAAAACGAAATCGGTTATTATATGAAAGGGTTTGTTCTGTGATTTACGAACAGCAAACTGCCAAGGAATGTAAAGACCATGGTGGATCTCATACCCATATTTTACGCTAATGAAAATGGAACCAGTAGAGAGTGTAGTCGGTTTGGGTACTCTGAGATATTAAAACATTTGGAATAGATTTGCTCTGTGGAAAAGTTTGCTCTCTCCCTTATTGCACATTGCACAAATTAAAAGTGGAATGAATGGTTTCCATTCATTACCAAACAAAATGTTTGATGGCTTCTGGTGGCGAATGCACAAGCCAATCTCCTGCCTGTCCAGTCAACTGTTTCATCCCCTTTCCTAGGCATCCTTTTGTCATTTCAAAATGCCCATGCAGAGCAAGTTATGCCGTTTTTGAAAAAATAAATAATAATAAAAGAAAACCCTGACCAAATGGAATGCCGAGATTAGGTTTGATCTAACTCAACCTTTTCAAATTACTACACTAATTTTCGACATATGAATTTAACTGTGTGTTTGCCCCTCTATAAACAGGACGAATAAACACTATATCATTTTTACACTTGAACTGTATTATGACTTTAATGCAGGCTTAGGTGAGATGAGGTCAGAGGATACAATTAAATGGATCTGGTACCATCTGGATATTAGGGTCTCTTTAACCATGCTTGGGTGATTTATCCATCAGCAACTCATGTACTGCTCCATAAAAATTGATATCTTGTGTTTTTTTTTATAAAGGTATTAAAATACAGTGTACTTTTAAAATTAAAGGCTAAAATATTGCAGGGTTGCCAGCAGGTAGTTTTATTCCTTCCTCAGTGAAACAGAAATTCCCTAATGTAAGACTTCAACTGCTACAGGACATGTAGTTGTGGAAAGAGATATAGAAAGAGAAACGCATGCTCATTTAAAGGCAGGCCTATTGCAGCAAAAACTTCCAGATCACGTTAGAATCTCTGTGCAAAAATAGTTTAATATGATTAGCACCCTTGTTAAAGGGCTATATATCTGTTACACCTCTTAGCACAATTAGATTCCTCCATGCAGAGCTCTTAAGGAAATGTCACACAAACCCCTTTTATAAGAAAAGAACACAAAGCCGTGAGGGTTGCTCCACAATTTTATTATTATTATTATTACAAGTTTGCAACTAATAGTGTATGGCATTATCCTGAACATATTCTGTAATCTAACTAAATTGATGCAGAATCAAATATTTCAGCTGTCAAGGGTAAAGGCAAATGAATAGGAGGGGTGTGGAAAACACAGGGGGAAAATAATTCATCAATATGCCTACCCACCCACCCAAAAGCAAAAAAAGCAAAATTAAACAACTGGAACTGCATTTTTTCTATTGTTGTTTTTTAAAAAAGTAACACTTGATTACACATTTCCCAAATAAATAAAAAAAGACATAGATATAGCCAACAAAAAGTCAACAATACTTCTGGACAGTAATTTATATAGTTTAGTAATTTGGCTGTCAATAGGATACAAATAACACTAATATATTACTATAATGCTTCATTTTCATTAAGACATCTGCCAAGTTCTCAAAACCCCTTTTCCATTTGGGACTTGACTTATAATTGCATAATCCCTTGGGGGAATGTCAATATTATTTTAATCAATTTTAACCACAATACACTATGGATGATTACATTGCAATGTCATTTCCAAAGTTACCTCCTCCTATTAGTCATTTGCAAAAGGGAGAGAACACTATGAATGTTGGTAAAGCGTGTTTCAGAAAGGAAACCAACTGCAGCTGGCTTCTGTTTCATTCTGAACTGTCATGGGAAAATATAGATATATTATGTATTTGCCCTCCCATCAATGGTCAAAATAATTTATTTTTAAAAGTGGCTCTTCTTGTTCTGCACTTTCACAGTCTTTACCTGCACACAATGATTTCACAGTCCAGGCCAGCAGTCACATGCATTCACAGATTGATCATATGTGTTACTGTGGTGAGTTGTGAGTTTTTGAATGTATGGCAAAGTGACCATCTGCTTGGTTCACCAGGAATGACGACTACAGTTGGCGACGAATCCCAAAAGTGGGATGAGGTACTATTAAATGGATGTGTGGAAGAAACAATCAGATACACCCCCTTTGACTCAAATTCAATGATCACCATATGCATGGAAGTCTGCATTTCACCACATTAAACAAGACATATGAAATATATTTAGAAGATTATAGTAGTACCATAGGAGCCACTTTTCTGAGGGTGCGTCCAATAGAACTTGTAAAGGCCTTCAGTAACATCAGTGGGGACAATTACTTGTGCCCTAACAATAAAAGCATCACCCGCCCCCCAAAAAAATCTCAGCCAAACAATATTTTCGTGTTAAAGAACCACACAACGGGCCCTGTAGATGTGGTTGCCTCAAAACAATACAGGATTACTGTTGGGTGAACCCACATACAATTGAACCCCATATCGCGGCTGTATTTTTGAAAAAAGTATGTGTACTGGTCCTGTATTCTAGTCAGAGGTGCTATTAAGTGCTTCGATGTTGGTGATGAATATTACTGAGAAGATTTAACATCACTTGTGGTGCACGGAAAGAGTACTACCTGAACAGGGCCAGCTCACCTGCCAGGCAGTGTGAGGTGAAGATCTACCTCAGAAACAAGGGGGAATAAAGATCTACCTCAGGATCCACTGCCCCTGTGGATCCTGCTACCCAAGGCAGTCGCCTCATGTTGCCTCATGGGTAGGCTGGCCCTGGCTGTCAGCGCTGAGCCATAGGCTGCTGGGAGAAATATCTGAGCCAAAGGCTTGAGCCAGGAAGATCTTGTTGTTTGGACAAAGCTCCATCCAAAACAGGAAGTCTTTCTAGCCCTTCCAGTCCAAGAGGCTCAAAAGCTAGTCTTGCTGGGTAGGGCCAGTCCAGAACTTGAGAGGACTTCACTACCAAGAAGAACCTCAAAGCTGCAGTTCTGATCACTCACCATACAGAGCGGGGGCTTATGGAAGTGAATGCTCCTGGTTCTAACCATCGCGATCTAACAGGCATGAGATATCAGGGCATAATTATAAGACAGCAGGTTGCCAGGCTTTGGTTAGTTTAGTTTTAATATTTGTGCCATTCAGATTTTCTTTCGTAGGCATCAAAATTTGGGGGCTGGCTCTGTATCTGAAAGCAGGATCTGAGCATTCATCCTTAATGTCCAGTTGCCGCTTACATCCGGAGCGCTCCAACCATTGGCACTATTCTGGATTAAATTGTTTGAAAATGTTCTATTAAATTCTGACAATCCCACAGTTCATCGACTAGAGAGAGCGAACAGAGGGCTTGAGATTATCATAAGAAAGCAAAGATCAGAGCTTGAGGAAACGGATGTACACACCAAAAATAAGCAGTAAGATTTATTAATCAATGAAAAATTAGGGATAGTGTTTGGTTATCCAAGGTACATATTTCCTGCACATATTTAACATAGCAGCTCTTACACAGTCCCAAACGCCTTTAGACACTGACCTTGGCAATATTACAGGCGTAATATTTTCCCAGGGATGACTTCTTCCTGAACTGAGTCTCCAATATATTCTGAACAAACAAGCTTTCCTCACCAACAGGCATACAGTAGCTATCTTCTTTCTCCACCTGTTTTTTCTTGAATGAGCACATTTCTTGTGTATTTTAGGCCTTTCAAATGTGATGCGTTATGCACACACAATTCTGTTAAAGAAACGATAAACCATTTGTTAATCATTGCGGGTGAGACAGGTGCATTTTCTTTACAAATTGCAGTGTAGAAGGAGTGCAGTGTTAGCATGGAGGTAATTTAAAGCTGCATGCCTAATATGCTCAACATGCCTGGAATTATTATACGTTGTTTGTATTTTGTGCTGCAGAGACCAGGCTCTATGGGAAGGATACAATCCTGATTTTCACCGGTGAGTGGCAAAACCCTTGAACGTCTCAGATGACGAAACTGGGTCACATTTTAAGGTACTTTAATATAGGGGCTAATGTGGATGTTAGGTTGGGATTACAAAGGCACATTTAGCTCGGTGCTGTTTCACAACTGAACCTTTGTCTCTTGAGCTCAGTTCAGCAGCCTCTGCACATTTGAGACTTAAATGGAATCTGGAGTAATTTGTGATCGATTGCCCATCCCAGAGAAATAGAGTATCTATATGCAAGTGTAAATTTGAATATAAAATGCCTATCTTCACTTCCAAACTGTTCTTTCAGGGTCTAGCACATGGGTGGTTATCGTTTTTTGTAGATGAGGGAAAGGCAGGGAGGGTGATATCCAACTAAGTTTTACTCGGAGCTATTGAAATTAATGGACCGAACTTAGTCATGTTCATTAATTTCAATGGGTGTACTCTGAGTAAAACCTAGCTGAAACCCAACCCCACATTGCCATGCATAGCCAAGTGTACATGAGACTAACCATTGAGTTGTGACACAACCTGTGTTGAAAGAAATCACGAAGAGGACATGGTCCAATCTAGTTCCTGGTTTGCCAGCAGCCTCTTATGTCCATGAGCATGGGAAGGAATTTGCGCATGTGGCACTGTTTGTGCATATAGTTCCCCCACACAAGCAGAAATCCTGATCCAATCATATGCATTGGTTTGTGCATGCAGCTCTTTCCCACATGCTCTGAACTCAGGGGCAGTCCTTGCCCATGTGGCCTCACAGTTCCCTCTACACATCTTTTTTTTTTTTTTTGCAACACATGGACAGGAGGCCGTGTGAACCACCCTCTCAGCTTCTGTTTGGTTCATACTAAGCTGTGATTGATAACTGCCATAACCTTTGAATATTGGGTGCTGTGGGTCTTTTCCTTGTGGTGTAATCCTGGCTTCGTAGCTTGCATTACATACATACACCAGCTAGCTGGAGCCTTGCCATCCCTCTTGAACTGCCAGTGTTTCAGGTGGGTTGTCTACTTTTAAAACACAAAAAAGCAACACTGTGTTTATCCATATGTGCATTCAGCTTACACCTGTGTGTGTGTGTGTGTGTGTGTGCATATGCTTGTACATAGAATTGCAAAACTGCTCCTGGTTTTAGGAAAATATGTTGGTGACATTGTAGGTACTAGTCAATGCTGTGGACTCAATAGATACTCTCTCTCACCTCCCACCAATAGCACCTCAGTGCAAACTGAATTTGCTGAAAACTCACAGAACCCATTTCCACAGTGAGGGGATTTTCAAACGGACCCATTGCTCTAAAGAAATGTTACACCTTATCTCAACACCCTCTTAATTCTGCTCTGTTCTTTCTGCTTCACTCAATACCTGGAATACCCTACTGTAACACAGATTATGGAAAGCAAAATTAGAACAGAACCTTTATTAAGCTGCACATTTCCTAATAAATGTGTTGTTTTTAAAAGCAACATTAGCCTGGGGTGATTGCTAGGGAATTAATGATGAAAGAGAACTATTGGCCTAAAGAGAAGCCAAGGGCTATCAGCTTTCCCAGCCCAACAAAATTTCTTAAACCGCGAGAGCTTAATTGAGACATCACTAAAAGGGTTAAAGAAATCCCGACAATTTTACTACATGAATCCTGTCAGTGAGATGCATTTGGAATTCCCGTTTAAAAGACATGTAATTGCTTCAGATTCTTTATATTATCATAACTCTTCAAAATTGATTGGTTTTAGGTTTATGGAAAAATATGCAAATGTGCAGAGAAATATGACACACATTTCTCATCGTGGAAATAAAAGTAGTTTGCTGAGAATCCATTTGATTGCATTTGATTACGGAACAAAAAGTAATTATTTAAGATACACGTCTTGAGGTTTCTGGAGGGGCATACTGTACGGGTGAAGTATTTGGTATACTTGATTTTTGTTTGCCCGCATTTGAGCGGTTTATTCACATATATTTTGACAGGCCAAAATATTAGGTAAAGACTTATGCATAATTGTCATGAGGGCTGAGCCAAATGCTACCCAGTCAAGATTTTCAATGTGAAAAGGGTGTTCTCACCGAGTGGAGACGCTCTCTCCAAACATCCCTCAAAGTGTACCTTTTCCGGATTGGTTTGTTGTTGCCTACAATCCTGACTGGGACTCAGGTGGCGCTGTGGGTTAAACCACAGAGCCTAGGACTTGCCGATCAGAAGGTTGGCGGTTCGAATCCCCGCGACGGGGTGAGCTCCCATTGCTCGGTCCCTGCTCCTGCCAACCTTGCAGTTCGAAAGCACGTCAAAGTGCAAGTAGATAAATAGGTACCGCTCCGGCGGAAAGGTAAACGGTGTTTCCGTGTGCTGCTTTGGTTTGCCAGAAGCGGCTTAGTCATACTGGCCACATGACCTGGAAGCTGTCTGCGGACAAACGCCGGCTCCCTTGGCCAGTAAAGCGAGATGAGCCCAGAGTCGTCCGCAACTGGACCTAATGGTCAGGGGTCCTTTTTCCTTTACCTTTACAATCCTGACTTGGTTGCAGCTTTGGTGCCACTTTCTGTTTTTTTGAAAAATAGCCTTTTGAAAAGAAAAATGTTTAGATTTTTTTGGTAGCAAAAGTGATGTCACCGTGTGACCGGTCAAATCTGCCTATCTGATTATGTAACTGAGAGCATACCAAGTCAGCTTAGGTTGATGAGAGCACTTAACTCCCAACTGGTTTCATTTGCTCTCAGTGGAGTGGCTGCACTAGGGGGAAAATTCAGGGCAGGGCACAAAAGGGGCCAAGCAGTGCTATTTTCCTAGAAAAAGAGGTGCCAGAACTCACCATGAATGGCTCTTTTGCTCCCTTATAATGGCAACGGCGCCCACCTGAGAGGTGCCGGAACTGTGGCTAACTGGGGCTAAGTATATTTCTTGGCAGTTGAGGTTTTCCCCACATATTAAGATCTCTGAAAGATCTCTGAACAGCATATGTTAATGATAGGAGTCCAGCAATGAGGGGGCACGTTGTGGGTGGGGAGTGAGTTCCTTGTTGCTGCTGTTTTTGCTTTGCTCCTCTGGCTCCACCCATGCCATTGTTGTAAACAAAAATTGCCCTTTTCCCTTATGGGGTATCCAATGTCGGTATATGGAAACATCACCGCTGCAGACAGCCAGATTGTTGACATCACATGATGCGCCTATCTGTGGGAAAGAAGAATTTCTCCGGACGTTCACAGGCTGGATAAGTCTTTGTGAAGAGTGTAATTTGAAACCTTCCGTTTGCGCATGTTCAGGAAGTTTGTCAGACCTGCTAGAAGAACTGAACTGAAAGGACGTGTTTTTTCTCTAGTGCTGTAATATCAGAAATAAACATCATGTAAATAGATTTCTGACTTATTTTCTTTCCCCTGCGGAAGCAGGAGGGAGGGGTTGTGCATTTTACCCACTCTTGGGAAAATGTCGCCTATCAAAATCTCCCTGGTCTGTCTGGATATCAGCCAGAGGAGGTTACCGGTATGCAAGCTCCGAGGACAGTGAGAGGGGCCAGCCTCTGTGGAGGGGGCATGCGAACCATCATCCAAGAGCCCATATAGAGTCCTTACATAGGTTCCCTATTGGTAGGAGAAAATAACAGAGGCCAACCAGAGAATATTGAGAAGCAAAGCAGCTAGTAAGCTTGATCTTTATTGATCTGTTGCAACAGGGTGCTCCCCTCACACGCAGGAGAGAGGAGGAACCCAGAAAAATGGTGCGCAAGGCCTTATAAAGACTTTTGAAATTGCCACCCTGTAGATCAAGACCACCCCCAGAAACAACATACATACATCACAGAAGGGGTGTAACCTAAGACCTACATCACACCTACATCACAGAAAAGGTGGTCCAAACAGAAATTTGAATGTTGTTTTTCTCCTGTCGTTGTTTATGTCCTGTTTGGCAGGTTACTTGATTGGATTTCCTGGGGATCCTGGCCATTCTTTTGTAGTGATAAATACTTAGTTCCTGGGCCATGTCACAGGCTCACACCCTATTCATATCTTAAATGTGCCCTTAAGAAAGGATTTGTGAGGAAAGAGACAATGGAGAGGTTTCCCACTTTGACCTTGGAGAGAAAACATTTGCTCAGTTTAGGAATCAAAATGGTTCCAGGTGGGTCTTCCGGTGCTGATCTATGTACACGTTTGGTTGGTATGCTTATGGACCATGAAATCACCTCAGGGCTGTGAAGTAGCTTTTAATGAAGCACATGTTAAGTAAATATTTTCTGGAAGTGCCACACTTCTTTCCAAGCTGCACCATGCTGGAGAAGGAGGCAGTGTTTCAGAATAGGTTCTTTTTCTTATTCCAAGGCAGGCAGACACAGCTATCAGGTTTCAAAAGGTTCCTGTACTTTAGATCAGGCATGCCATGTTACAGACAGAAGCAACCAAGCAAGCAAGCAAGCAAGCAAGCAAGCAAGGGGAAACTGCAATTAAACTCACAGCCTAGGAAAGCCTCTGTGGTTGGGTGGACATGCTGGAAGAAGAAGTTCTTTTGGAGAGCTCTAGTTTGGAAATAAATAAATGAGTAAGTTAAGTTAATTTGGACATGCAGAAGATACTGAAAATAAATTTAAGGAACTGCAGAAAGAGGGGAAAGAAAGTCAAGTTTTAAAATGTCAAAATGATTGTAAAATAAGTGAAATGTATCCGAAAAGTATAAATAATTTTTTAAAAAAAAATTATTTCAGAGAATACTGTAAATCTAAGTTGTCCATCATTAAATGTGGAAGAAATTCTAATAGCAGCGATGCAGGAGCTACATATTTTTAGCACATTTTTTCCAATTTTTATTCTATTTATTTTTAGAAATCAGTTCTCAAAAATGTAATGAGAAGCAAGTCAATGGTCTGGCTCCGCATGCATATATATATATATATATATATATATATATATATATATATATATGTGTGTATATGAGTTTTTTAAACAGATCTTAAACAGCTTGGTGTAATTACTTAATCCGCCCTTCTCATAAACAATTATCATCCTTTCCCAATTAGCTACTCAGTTATAATCTGCAAAATCACTTGCATTAAAATAATCCACATGTTGCTCACGGTCCCTTCTCAAATGAATACTGTCTCCCACACAGGCTCTTTCATCTTCTTGAGTTGAATTTCTGCTGTAGTAAACATGCCTTCTCTGGTGCTGTAAGAATAGGTTCTCGCAAGAAAACAATTGATGTTTGTGGGGTTCTGACCCAATACGTTCAATGAGAATCAGAACTGGGAAAAGTTGAAATGTCAGTTTATTGGAATACAGAAAAAACAATATCCTACATGCTTTTAGCTTCCTGATGCTAAAACTAAAACTAAAGAAGACTAGTAAGAAAATGCTATTCCATTAGGCATTATTTATTTAATGATTGTGTGTTCTAGTGGATGGCTGGACGTTGCCTTGTATGCCTGCTTCTGGCAACTCCTGCAGCCAAGCTGGTGCCAAACCTATTGCCCTGCTTTCATTTGGACCACATGAGTGAGGCTGTGAGAAGAGGTCTTGTCCTGGGCAGCCCAGGACCTCCGTACACACTGCCCAGGCTTGTACCCCAGGGAGGTCACTTAAGTGTTGCCAAAGCGTGTTCTCCTTCAAGGAGAGCACGTGCTGCGGTGGGGGCCGCCAGGACACTCCAAAGTTGGGGCCGGCTAATTGATCATTGGCCACTGATGCGATTGGGGCTTCCCTTGTGGTTGGGAAGAAGTTAATGTTGCCATTTGTTGATTGACAGCCAGAAATGCTAAAACTCCTTGCATGAGGCTAGGGCTTCCTCTTTTTGCCCGTGCATCGGATTGCCCATCCCCCCTCCCTAGAATTTGGGTTGTTCGCTTTGACCTTGCTATGCCTGTCATGGGGTCGTCTCCTCTTGGGGCAGGGGCCCGGTAGGAATTTTGTCCATCTGGCTGATTGGCTGGGGCCATTTGGTTTTTGCCTACTGCGTAGCAAATCGTCACAACTTGTAAGGTTGCGGTTAGGCATTGGTTTATGGTTTGGTTGGTTGAGGGGCATGGATTGGCTGTGCCTGCCCCTCTAATGCTGCTGCTGCAAGGGATTCCGTTAAAGGAATCGGGGGCTAACTATTGCTTGTCCACTCTGTCAAGGGGGCTTGGGCCATAGCAATGAGCTCCTGGTTGCATTTGGGGAGGGCTGAGGGCAGGTTCCCTGCTCTGACGCTACCCCCAAGTGTATTCCCCTTTTCTGACTTTCGCATCGTGTGGAATGTCAGTCTGTCCCCCATGGTGGGGGCAGATAGTCGCAACCAATGCCTAAGCAACCACTCACATTTTTGTATTTTAATAAAGTTGTGGCCAAAATTATGCCAAAAACCTTAAACAAAAAATTCTGTGTGATGTGTGAGTTATTGGGGTGGCCCTGGGGACCTTGACACGCAATGCAGCAGTTTGATTTTGTCCCCAGAGGCACACTCTGTTATCTCTTGAGACAGAAGGACGCCAACAACAACAAGTTCTAGTGGAAGGAGAAGCAAAACCTAAGTCAGGAGTAGAAAATGCGTATAATTTGCAGGTACAATCTCAGGAGTCACAAAAGCCTGTCCTGGAGATGAATAACAGAGACTAGTTCTGGGACAGCATAGTTCAGTATCTCTTTTGTGTCTGTTTTATCTGCTTAGATGGTTGAAATATCTTTTGGATAATTTCTTGGTTCTGCACCTGAAGGCACACATTTTGCTTCTTCTGGCTTTCAGTGCCAATTCTGGCTGTGAATATTTGGGTGGTGGATTATGTCAGCAGTTTTCTATTTTATCCACCAACTCATCTTCTTGATGTGATAATAAGTCTATGTGTTAAGCTAGAATAAAAGCAATTTTCTCCTGATGATATATTCCCCTCCCCATTAGACTTCCCACCTGAAATGGCATTGTTGCACATACAACTTAATTTGCCTTTAAGTACAGAAGGGATTGTGTTAGTTTTTGGCAGAGGTGATTTATGTGCAAATCCTTACTAAGCTGCTGTGTTGGGTGTCTAGAATCGCAGCTCAGTGGCTGATTCCTGAAAACTGAAGGTCTAAACAAGGTAGTTTGTTATGCTATACTTTGCCCATTTTTTATCCATTTCCCCAAAGGTGAAAGAAAACGGATGGGCCCCTCAGCCGAAAAGCATGGCCCCCCAAACACACAATGGCTTTAGGAACTTGTGCCAAAGTGATCATTAGATTTTTCTGCCTTATGGGGAGATCAATTTTCAGAGGTGATAAGGATTATGATTCTTACACACACACACCCCTCATTACCGAAATAGAATATTGAGTTAAACACTTATCTGGCTGTATGATGCAGAGACAATTGCTTTGCCGCCCGGTTGTATGAAATGCATATTACATGATACCTGCGTATCTTGCCCTGCATGACAAACAACAGCTCAGGGACTGGATTATAATTGGGAAAATAGCACAGGAAGAGGGTTAAACTCCATCCCCCAAACTCTCAGTCTCGATCTGAATTGCCTCCTCTCCCCAAATCTGCTAAGAATATGTTTTTAAAATAAAGTGCAGTCAGAAAATGTGTATTGTGAGAGAAAATATGCTTAGACATGCATATTTTTGAGAAAATGCATTAAAATACAAACTTAAATATTATTTTTGTGGGTTTTTTCCCTTTTAAAATCAGTTAATGCAGAAATGGAGCAAAGCAGAATTAAGAATGAGCACATTGTGAAAGTGCTACATACTGGAAGAGTGGTCTGTCCATCCCTAGGTATGTGGAATTTCCAGGTCTAGGGGAAGTATATCACAGATTATCATTTGCTGTAGAGCAGAGTATGTTTCTTTTGAGCCCTCCTTTTGGGCATCCTGGAGACATCTGTTTATGGCAAGTAGGATCCTGGATTAGATAAAAATCTTTTGTTTGATCCAACAGGGCTCTTCTTAGATGTTCATGTACTAATGGAGATCAAACATGAATTGTCAGTTGGATTTATCATTGCACATCGAACGTTTGGAACATATGCATTTGAAAACAGCTAACTTTTTTACCCCGTCCTATGGATAAGTAAGTAAAATTTAAACTTGCTAGAAAAATCAAGTTATTGGCAGGTAGCCCCATGTCAAATCTGGCGCTTATAATTTATGCAGTGCTCTTTTTTTCTTAAAAAAAATGTTTAGGGGTACTTTTATTTTCCTACTCATATTGAAATATTGCCCCTCAATGAGGACAAAATGATTCACAAAATGTTTAGGGGTATGCGTCCCCCTGCAGCAAGAGTCCCTTAGGCAAAAATTGATCAAGGATTTGAGGAAAAATCCCCTTTATTTTTCATAGCTGTACAGCCAGTCCCCAGTCCTGACAGACTGAGGCAATGAACTCCTTCCAGTAAAGTCCTTTTATAGCTTGTAGTCATTCTTCCCCCTCCCTCACAGAGAAGAGGTGAAAAACTCTTATTGGTCAAAAGACAAGTCGTATATGATGTGGGAAGCCTCATTTGGTCAGCTTCCTGGTAACCTCTGGGTTACGCTTAGCATGCAAGGATCTTTAGCTACGCTTAGCATGCAAGCCTCCTGAGTTACGCTTACCTGACTCTGACCTAGTTCACATGGATTCAATCACTCACTGTTCATTCCTTACAAGTTTCTAACCTGGGTCAGTGTGAACATTTTACCTATTGCAGGGAGAGAGAGAGAGAGAACAGTTTTCCTTTGTATTTGCATTTTTGGGCATTTGGGCAAATATTTGATTACTTCCTCTTTAAATTAGTGATTAAAATAAATGCTGTTTAATTTACTACTTCACCCCCAGAAAAAAGCACTGAAATTATGGATAAGAGTTCTGTGGCATCTGGAGGAACAACAACACTGAGGTCCAGTGCCGAGGGCCTTCTGGCGGTTCTATCGCTGCGAGAAGCCAAGTTACAGGGAACCAGGCAGAGGGCCTTCTTGGTAGTGGCACCCGCCCTGTGGAACACCCTCCCACCAGATGTCAGAGAGAACAACAACTGCCAGACTTTTAAAAGACATCTGAAGGCAGCCCTGTTTAGGGAAGCTTTTAATGTTTAATAGACTATTGTATTTTAATATTCTGTTGGAAGCCGCCCAGAGTGGCGGGGGAAACCCAGTCAGATGGGCGTGGTATAAATAATAAATTATTATTATTATTATATAACGGTCCCCAATTCAGCAATGGAGATCACCATATGGAAACACCTGAATTCAAAATGTATTTCACACAGAGGTCCAGCTGAAATAGTGGCATGCCTCTCTTCCTATGGATTTGGTGGAGCTGCAGGCACCTCCACACCAAATCCAGATGAAGAGCTACATTTGGGGCCTCTAATTGTTATGCACAGCTAGTTGCACATGACTAGAGTCGGATTAGTAGCTTCCTACTACTAATGAATTTCTACCAGGGTTCTCCCAAGAGAAATGGCGTATATGTGAGGCAGTGCAGGGGGATGAATGCATTTGTGGGCCTGACTACCTCTTCTCAGTTTTATGCTTTTGCTTTGCAATGCTTTTGTTTTGCTTTTTTTTGTGTGTGTTTTTTTTAACTTGAAAGGTGCTCAGAAATCCTTATTTGTTATAATTCTTCCAGCCGGGATTGTATTGCCATGTATTGCCTGCGAGCTCTCCCTCCCTCTTGATGTTATGAATTGATTAAGTACTTGGGGAAAGGTACTCAGCGCTGTAAAGGATTCCGTTTGTAAGTTTGCAGCCCACAGGCAAGGCAGAGTTCCTTTCAGAGAAAGAATGGATATGCCATGCAGCTCTCCAATAAAATAAATTTTGTATCTGGCAGGCCGTAAAGTGCTCAGGCATCATGAAAGCTATTTCACAGGATTAAGAATTATTTCCTGAATAGCCTGAACAAACAACAGTAGTTCCAGTCTAAAGCACTTCATATGTTTCAGAGAGAGTTCTAAAGTATAAAAATGAGGCAGGGAAAACTGAAATCCCTGAGGTGTGATACTGGCTCTTTCAGCCAAAGGCAAAGCATCAAACTATCCCCAACCCCCATGCCGAGCCTTCTCCTTTGCAAACTGTGAAGGGTTAATATGCTTCCTTCACAGTTTATATAGTCTCTGGCTTTGTGTTAGGTTGAAATAGGTATTTAGGTATTAGAGCTGTTAATCGCTTTTCCACACACAAAAGCGTCTGGCAAAGCAATTGACAGCGTAAAAGACATTAAAGCCACATATAAAACAATAATAAAACATAATATACTTCAACATGCTCACCCAAGGATATTTGTTAGAAGGCAAACCCCGCTCACCTCACTAGAAGATGAACACTGAAAGAGAAGTCCTCCCACCAAACGCATAATTCACTGCCCTCCAAATTAACAGTCAAAAACCCTGGGTGAACAGAACCCTGCTGCCTAAAAGCAGACAATGATGGAGCCAAGGTGTTTACCTTTCCACAAATGGGGAGCCACCACCGAAAAGGCCCATCCTGGTGTCACCGTGCTCCTCACTTTGCTTAGAGGAGACACGAGGGTCTCTGAAATAGGCTCATAAGGCAACTTAGTCTACTTCCCACTTCATTTGCTTTATTGGCACAGTCCCTTGACATGTTGGTAACTGAAAACTAAAAGGTAAAGGGTCCAGTCATGGCCGACTCTGGGGTTGCAGCGCTCATTTCGCTTTACTGGCCGAGGGAGCCGGCGTACAGCTTCCAGATCATGTGGCCAGCATGACTAAGCCGCTTCTGGCGAACCAGAGCAGCGCACGGAAACGCTGTTTACCTTCCTGCCAGAGCGGTACCTATTTATCTACTTGCACTTTGATATGCTTCCAAACTGCTAGGTTGGCAGGAGCAGGGATCGAGCAACGGAAGCTCACCCCGACGCAGGGATTCGAACCACCGACCTTCTGATTGGCAAGACCTAGGACTTCCGGTCAGCGCCAGCGACCGTAATGGCGGGTTTCCTCTGATCTCCGGAGGAAATCGGCTTCGTGGAGCTAGGGTTCTACCGCTACGGCGAAGCGGGGACCCGAAAAAAATCACAGGTGGGGAAGCCTGTGAGCTGAAGGCTCGGCGGGCTCCATTTGCGCCCCCCCCCCACTGCAAAGGAGCCTTTTTAAAGGCTCCGGAACGGACCGGGGGTGAGTGGCGCGGAGCCTTTGGTTTCTAATATTTGGTGTCTAATATAAAGGACTACCAAAAAAACCGGCAGAGAGGAAATGAGAGAGACTTAAGAGCCTCGGATGTGAGGTCACCAGGCTGACACCAGATAGACTGATGGACATTTGTTGGAGCTTGAAACCGGGAAAGGTGGGGAGTGGGGTTTTGGGTATCCAAAGGCTGTACAATTATATTTTGTTTTTATATATTTCTGTTTTGTTACTTATATTAAAATGGGGAACTCATGAAAGGGAATTGGGGTCGATCTTAGAAAAAGATATTAAGAATAAGTATTGATGCATAAAGAATGAGGTTTATGTTAAAATTGGTTAATCAAAAGGATTTAAATATAATGAGGTAAAATTTGGGGATAAGAACTTGCTGAACTAAAAATTGAATTGGAATACAAGAAGGGGAGGTGTGGGGAAGTCAAGGAAATATGTTATTGAAAGAAAGGAACGTAATTATATGTGTGTGTTTTTTCTTTTCTTTTTCTTTTTATACTTTTTTTCTTTATTTTTTTTGAAAATTTCAATAAATATCTTATAAAAAAAAATGATTGGCAAGACCTAGGCTCTGTGGTTTAACCCACAGCGCCACCCATGTCAGCTGAAAACTATTTGCTGGCAAAAGTAAACGCCATTCTATTTGGTTTTTAAATCAAATTTGGTGCCAGTACTGTTAACATGACCACACATGGCTACATTTCTGATAGGTCACCAGCTTTTCTATGCCCATCTATTAAGCAGCATAGTGAATTGGGGACCCGGTTCCCTCTGGTTCAAACTGCATGTTCTCTCCACTGCATACCCCACACAGGCTCTGTGCTGCACCAGGCCACTCTAATGTCAAATGTTAGTGTGTCAACAAGGAGTGGACCCAGGAGGACTGCCAAGTTAAGCAGTGAAACCAGACACTTCTGAGGCTCTATCTCCAAACATATATTTTTTGTTTAAATCAAACTGTGAAAAGTAGAACATTGAGGCATTTCTGCAGGCCACTGAGTGCAAAAAAATATTTATGAAAGACGGCATCATGCTTCTGGGGGCTGAAGTTTAGGTATAAAACAATACGCTATATCAGCTGTGTACGTTTTGGACTACCACTCCCATCCGCCCAAGCAGCGTGACAGCTGGGGCTGATGGGAAGTGGAGTCCAAAACATTTGCAGGTTATCCAGTTGGCTGGGCTGCTGTACAATTCTTTCCCAGCTTTTCAGTCCCGCTCCTGCCTGTGCTTGCTCCCATATGCTTAAACGGCTCAGGACTCCAACATCTCAAGGACCGCCTCTTTCCATATGAGCCTACCTGGACCCTGAGATCATCTTCTGAGGCCCTTCTTTGTGTACCTCCTCCAAAAGAGGTCCAAAGGGTGGCAACACGAGAACGGGCCTTCTCTGCAGTGGCTCTCCGTCTGCGGAATGCTCTCCCCAGGGAAGTTCGCCTGGCGCCTTCATTATACACCTTTAGGAACCAGGCAATAACATTCGTCTTTAACCAGGCTGACTGACATCCAATGCCCTTTAAAATGTTTTGGAGAGGGCGGGGGGATTATTGCGTTCTTCTTTTTATGTCTATTACGTGTTTTGTGTTTTTATTTTGTGTTTTTAATCTTGTGAACCGGCTTGCAGGTATAGGCAAAATGATAATGGGAAGGCAAAATGATTATCAAAATTAACCCAAGTTCCCTGTTGCTATCATAGCGGTATTATTTATGGTGTCCATTTATGCAGCAAAGGATTGTTGTTGTTATTTTTTAAAGGGCCGGATACTCTCTGTCCCACTTAAACAGGTTTGATTCTCTCTTCTTGTGTGATTTACTGGCCTGGTAAAACCCCGGGTTCCGCTATTGTTTCCTCCTGCAGGCACTTCAGCAAACCCGACGAATAGCTCGCTGGAGAAAAGTTGTCACATCCGCCGATTCATCAACACTTTCCCCCTGCAACTGCGCTACCTGTGCCATCTGTGTTTAGCACTTACAAAGGAACCTCTTTGCAACTGCCATACAAATCAGGGGCACGCTGAAGGTCACGCAGAAGGGAATTTCAGGACACCAAGAAGATGTTCAGCTGCACAGTGCTAAGCAATAACAGCATCCCTACACAAGTTCTCTAAACTCCCAAGCTGCTCCTCCCCAGCCTGGAGCTGCCGAGGGTCCACTGGGAAATGTGTATTATGCCTGGGTTAATTTACTGATTAATCTCTAGTCAGTGGTTTGTGCTTTCCCCAGATGGCCAATTAAAATTTACAACTGGCAGAACAGTGCCCTGTTGGCAGACTGCTGTGGGGGCCGAAGCTAGAGGCAGTGACAGAAGGCGTGGGCCTAATTTCTGCCTTAAAAGAGAGAGAGAGAGAGAGAGAGAGAGAGGAAACAAACAAGCGGCTGGCTTTAATCAGAAGTAGTATATAAGCCAGGTTTACGCAGGGAGTGTGGTATGCATGGTGCAGTTTACAACTCTGGTGCTATTTACTCTGCAACACTCCCAGGACTGCTCCAGTATTCCAGGCATCATCGGTTTTACCAACAGCAAATATAACTGACAAAATCAGCCAGGGGGCACAACTGATTTAACAGCTTTTGAAATGTAATAGCCTCCCCCCCCCCGCCCGCCCCATCCCCGATTTGCAGTCCCCATGGATTGATAGTCTAATATCATTCACTTCCTCACAAATATATAAAACATTCACAGTTGTTTGCGTAAATCAAAGACAAAGTGCTGCGTGTGAAGCTGATAATAAGTAATGCTCTGATACATATAAAAGATAACATACTTTTATAGCAACAGCAGTTGGGGGGGGGGGAGAGAAATCACCCTTTTTTGTCACTCTTCTCAAATTGCACCGGCGCATGGATCGGAATAAAAGATGGCAATGGACTATTTCAGATAAATTTCAGTAAAGACCGACAATTTTAATCTGATTTACGTATGTGTTTTTAAAGTATTTCTGAGAAATAAAACACACAAACAAACATGCAAACGAAAAAACCAAGCACGTACTGGTTATTTGGCACGGGGAATCCAGAGTAAAAAATAAATAAATCTTGCATTTAATACATTTATGTAATTTTAGGGTACTTGATAGATTACGGAGAAATAAAATATCAAACCAAAATAACTATACAAATGTATAGACTGCCATCATATTGTGCAGTGAAGCCACAATGGTGTGTGTGTGTGTGTGTGTGTGTATGTATATATATATATATATATATATATATATATATATATATATATATAGTTGGCTTCATGAATATTGATGGTAAACTTAATAACAACAAACCCCAGGAGCATAGTCAACCATTGCTGCACAGTATGCATAATGCCCATTAATAATAGCAGGAATTAGATGCATGGGCTGGGGTGGGGGGAGAGAGACCAGGCATGCCATAGAACTGATGCTGAAATCTCCTACTCCCAGTAACACGTCAGCCTCACAACAATAATCCTAGGGCTTTACTATAGTGTTTTAAAAAAACAATGCACACAGTACAGCTGGTAAAGACAAGGCTCTCCTAAAAGTGAACTCATGAGGCCATGGAAGCACCACTGTGCTTTTGGAGCATCTGCCGGCAGGCAGGCGGGTCCATGTCTCGTTGGGCCAGTGAATAAACACTCTGAAAGAGCATTTCCACCCCCAGCATTCAGCCTTTCTTGCTGCCTAGAGCAGCCCTGCACTTCTGCCTGCACCTCAGAGCTGGGCCTCTCCTCCTCCTCCTCCTCCTCACCTGCTTTCCAGCAGCCACTACGAGCTGCCCAAAGGAGGAGGCCGGGAGCGACAGCCAGGGAGAGGCAAAAAGATGTTCCCTTGCCACCACTGCCTCTTGGGACAAGCGCTAGCTCATCCTCCTTTCTGAGCTCAGCACCGGCAGGAGAAATAGGGACATTCTGGGATCAGATCAGAAGCCAGGATGGCTTTCGTAATTCTGGGGCTGTCCCAGGAAAGTAGGGACACTTGGAGGGTATCAGGCAATGAAATCTTGGCTGTTCATGAACTTTTTATTGATTTATATTATACAGTGGTACCTCGGGTTAAGAACTTAATTCGTTCTGGAGTTCCGTTCTTAACCTGAAACTGTTCTTAACCTGAGGTACCACTTTAGCTAATGGGGCCTCCTGCTGCTGCCGCACGATTTCTGTTCTCACCCTGAAGCAAAATTCTTAACTTGAGGTACTACTTCCGGGTTAGCGGAGTCTGTAACCCAAGCTACCACAGTATACCAAATCGGCTTCCAAGAGGTTTGCAACAATAGAATCAACTGATAATTAGCATACAAAATAACATCAAAATTAAAATACACAATAAAATCAATTAAAATATACAATAAAGCAAGTCATTAAAAAGCATAACACTCAAGCACATAGAATCACAAGCTCAGTTCGGGGGAATGCTTACCTAAACAGGGGTAGCTTCAGGAGCTGGCAGAATACAAATGCAGGAACGGTACCCCACAACATCGGTGTCACCAGCGAAAAAGCCAACTGTGTTACTATTGCATGTTACTGCAAGCTGATAATCATCAGGCCATGGCAAAACAAACTGGGTTTCATTAGCTGATTGTAGCTGAACTTACAGGGCCATGAAGAGAAAGATTTGGGGTTTTTCCCCCCTCCCAAGAAATCTGGTCTAGAGTTAGTTAGGGCTTTGTATGTAATCAGCAGAACCTTAAGACCTTAAAATGAGAGACAGTACCTGGACTTCTGATACAATCCCCATTGTTTTGAGTGGGCAAGAAATAAAGCCATTTCCATTTGCCATCTTTCTGACTGGCAGGTGTCCTACTTGTCTCCTCTCAGAAGAACCAGCTGGGAGGCACCCTGCCTGTTATTTTCTCCCCAGCAGCCGCCACTTCCTGTCTTGCAGATACCACCCAAGTGTGGGCGAGGAAGGAATCCAAACCATAGAGTGCTTGTGAAATCCAGATGGAGGAGGGCAGCACTCCTGGCAAACTCTCACCTCCTTCTAGGCAGCCAGGGATCAAGCTGTGATCTCCCCAGAACCACCCCTTACAAGATTTAAAGCATGGATGCATGGTTAGGCAAGAGAGGGCAAGAGATTCTGAGTAACAGCAAGCACTTCCACCAGCTTCAATTAAAGTATATTAATTAAAAGAGGGAAGAGCTAAAGAAATGAGACACTGCTTTTGAAAGCAAAATATAGCACATATAATTGAACAGAGATCATAAAGCAGGGCATTGACTAATGCCGCAGAGCAGCCTTTGCAGGCTAGGCCTGGGTTTCTATCGTGGGAGAGCACAGAAAGAGTTCCCCTGGGTCATCAAGGACAGAAGCTATTCTGAAAATCACCCTGTTTTTATGGGGTGACACCAGATAGGACTATGACTCCATCAGGTTTTGCATATACATGCTGATTGCGATACTTGGACCAAAGTTGAATTACTGGAAGTGATTTTAAAAGGTATAAGCTGAGATCATCTCTTCCCAGGCTCCCAGAAGCTTCCTTCTATATTGTGGCAAAGGCACAACAAGGGTAAGGACAGGGTGGAAACAGGGGAGAGACATTTTATTCAGTTCACATTTAAATACAAAGCTAACTAATTTGCCCTTTCTAAAACAGTATGTGATCTGAAACACAGCCATCCTGCAAAATTGCCAGTTCTCCAACTTTTGTCGTGCAGTTCTCCAATATATTCTGAGGGAAATTATTCATAAAATGTATACGTTACTGGGGGGAAACATACAAAAAGGCATTACATTATGGGAAAATGCTTTATACAAATGGGTATGTTAGGTAAAATTGCATCCAAAAATGGATATATTGGGAGAAATTTGCTCTAAAATGCAGATGAATTTTCACATAGACCTTTTTGATGCAAACAGATGTGGAAATGTCGAGAACTGAGCATCAGGTTGGAAAAATGAGAAACTGAGAAAATCCCAAATGCTTGGATTCACCCATCCCTACTCAGTGAGAGACATCACCTTGCCAACAAAGGTCCGTATAGTTAAAGCTATGGTTTTCCCAGTAGTGATGTATGGAAGTGAGAGCTGGACCATAAAGAAGGCTGATCGCCGAAGAATTGATGCTTTTGAATTATGGTGCTGGAGGAGACTCTTAAGAGTCCCATGGACTGCAAGAAGATCAAACACATCCATTCTGAAGGAAATCAGCCCTGAGTGCTCACTGGAAGGACAGATCGTGAAGCTGAGGCTCCAATACTTTGGCCACCTCATGAGAAGAGAAGACTCCCTGGAAAAGACTCTGATGTTGGGAAAGATGGAGGGCACAAGGAGAAGGGGACGACAGAGGACGAGATGGTTCGACAGTGTTCTCAAAGCTACCAGCATGAGTTTGACCAAACTGCGGGAGGCAGTGGAAGACAGAAGTGCCTGGCATGCTCTGGTCCACGGTGTCACGAAGAGTTGGACACGACTAAACGACTAAACAACAACAACAACAATACTCAATGAGTAGGCATTGACTCGTTGGGGGTTTATGACTGCAAAGTATCAGGAGTGAGCCAGCAGTAAATCACATGAAGCAAGTGGAGTTAACTCTTTATTAGGGGGGGGGGAACAGTATTGCCCAGGATTGTCAAACCTAATGAGCATAGCAAATCTTCTTCGCTAGGACTTGCCCCTATGAGGCAGTTGCGGAGACTGAAGCTGCCTAAGTCAGTGCCCTCCTCTCCAGGGTTTCTCCCAAGCAATCTGAGACTGCACCTGCATAACTGTCTTTGCTCCTCCCGCTTAATGCCTCTCGTGGTTCCGGGAGACCAGGCAGGAAGAAAACTTGTTGCAGCAGGAGGGAGAGACGCCTGTGCCTCTTAACCAGACCGACTCATCTTTGCTTCTTGGCCTCCCACATCCAACTTTCCTGATGCAGTTTCTAGTTCTGATTCTGGATTTCTCTCTTCCCTAGACTCCCCCTGCCCCCGCTCACTAAGCCCTGTTACCTCTTCAGCTTTCAACACCTCCTCCCAGTCTTTTACGTCTTCTCCCTCTGACCACCAATCCCCTGGCTCTAACTGGGCGTTCCCCAGTTGGTTTCTCCCACCGTTCCTCTGTGTCCAACCAGTCTGTGGCACAGAGGGTCTTTGGGCAGAAGTGTGGAATTGTGTGTGTGTGTGTGTGTGTGTGTGTGTGTGTGTGTAGAAGAGAAATTTGTATTTGCATCAGAGTTGCACTCTTGGACAAAAACTGGTTGTGGGAGGCCTATCTTTCTCATTTCCATCCGTAGCCTGTTGTTCAAGGAAAAATCCTTTGGTGTTTCCTCTTCAGTAATAAAACCATTTATGTTGTCAAGAGAGTGTGCTGGCAAGAGGCTTGAGGGAAATGGTGAGATGCATCGGAAAATGCATTCATTATTATTATTCCCTCTCTTATGTCTCACAGACAGGTTATGGGAAGACACAAATGTGCAACATAACACCCAGGACCGTCTGACTAGAAACATAATGCCATGTTCCATTTATCATAGAGTTCTTGTGTGGGAAATCTTTCTCAGGCTGTGGAGTATTCTAATTCTTACCTTTCTCCAGAACATAACACACCTGACAAAGACAAAGTAGAAGAAAATGGTATGTATGAGACTTTCAGCCGAAAGGTCAGTCTGCATAATTTGAAGCCCTGCTGCATGCCTTTGCCACAACTTTCACTGTGGTTGCAAGAGTTAAAATAGTTAATCTGATTCCACCTCCTTCCCTCCCTCCCCCCCCCCCGCCTTTATTCCAGTGGTCGGTGAAAAATAAAAGTGTGAAATGCATACATTTTGATATGCTATAACCTGGGTGTTTTTAACATTTTTGCACTTGGCTCATGGTGTCAAGACGAAATATGGATACACAAAAGCAGCGCTTGATTTCAGTGCTTTGTGGCCCATGATACACCACAGATATGGGCAAGGATGAGACTCGCTCTTCATCTGATTTACACAGCTGAGCCCCCTCCCAAGTGTACTGCTTCATGAGGAGGTGATGAATTAAGATGAGGGGTGCAGGGCATTTGAGGGGGTGCATGGCTCATCAGGAAAAGTGGTACATCTTTCTTTCTTTCTTTCTTTCTTTCTTTCTTTCTTTCTTTCTTTCTTTTTCAATATATACCCAAGCCTTCCTCCCCAAGGAGCCCAAGGTGGCAAACACCCAAGTGAGAAAACGGTCTAAAAATAATTCCATTACAGATGCAGACTGGGAAAGATATCTACCGTATTTTTCCCTGTATAAGACGCCCCCATGTATAAGCCGCCCCCTATTTTTTGAGCCCAAAATTAAGAAAGAAATAATTGCAACATTCTGTGTATGAGACTAACCCCAATTATAAACTTAATTTTTTGGGGGGGGAAATATAGTCTTCTACATGGAAAAATACAAAGGCTTGTTTGTAAGGTGTTCAGTAGGTGCTGAAAAACCAATTGAGATGGCACCTATCTGGCCAATGAGTCACACACTGATCAGATGTTTGGAAGCTGTGGCTGGATGGCTGGATAGAGGTCCTTTGGTTGGGTCGGGACGATATGGGGTTGGGGGGCCAACTCCCATCCCTTGCGGGAGCGCAATTAGTACCAGCGCCTTCCGTCAAGAGTTTGGGTGTAATCTTTGATGCCTCCCTTCCTATGGAGGCTCAGGTTAAGATGCTGGTTTTAACCTTTAAAGCCCTATTTGGCCTAGGACCCTCATAGCTACAGGACCGCCTCTTCTGGTATGCCCCATGGAGGACCTTACAGTCTGCTAACAACAACACCTTGAAAATCCCAGGCCCCAGGGAAATTAGACTGGCCTCGACTAGAGCCAGGGCCTTTTTGGACGTGGCCCCGGCCTGGTGGAACGCTCTTCTACAAGAGACCAGGGCCCTGTGGGATTTGACATCTTTTGCCAGGGCCTGCAAGACGGAGCTTTTCTGCCAGGCCTTTAGGCATTATACAGTTTGACTTACTTTCCTTTGTATAAAACAAGCCCGAAGGAGGCCCCCAACCCGCTCACAGGTCTTTGTATGATCAGTGGAAACAGTTGGTCCTGGCAAGTATTAACCACTCTCAATTCCAACCTGATAATTGCCACCTGTGCAGATTTTAACTTGACTGAATTAATTTTAAGATGTATTTTAATTAAGTGATGTCTATTTTTATGCATATTGTATTGTTTTTATGATGTTAGCCACTCTGAGCCCAGCCTTGGCCGGGGAGGGCAAGATACAAATAAAATTGATGATGATGATGATGATGTGATGGGAGGCAACTCCAAGGTGTAGGTGCCACCACACTAAAGGCCCCATTCCTGTATTGTGTGGAAGGGACTTTCTGATAAGTTGGTGCCTGCCGGAGGTATCCTCTTACATAGTGCAGTGACTGATTGGGTATCAAATGGATGAGGTGATCTTTTAGGTATCTCTAATGTAGCATTTCTGCTGTCACAAGTAGTAATGGAGCTCTTACTAGCAAGCAGTTTGTGTGTGGTTTCTTCTCTGGCCACAAGAGTTTGTCTGGCCCAGAGGCAAAATCAGACGGATAGGAGGCATTACCTGGGGAACCTTGCCTTCCCCACCCCAGAATATCCAGGCCATTGGATGTGGCCTTACTAAACTCCTCCAGCTTGCAGGACATCCTAACAGTCATTCCTCATTGTGACCACGCCATAGGAGCTAGTGGTCACAGAATAGGGCAACTACATTCTGAGGGAGGTTAGAATGAGATAAAATTGGATAAAAACATTGTAAATGTTTCTAATGGCTTTGGTTTTAAACCAGGCATGGGCAAACTCAGCCCTCCAGATGTTTTGGGACTACAACTCCCATCATCCCTAGCTAACAGGACCAGTGTTCAGGGATGATGGGTGTTGTATTCCCAAAACATCTGGAGGGCCGAGTACTGGAGTATTTTAATTGGTGGCTTATTTTGCTGATGATTGTATAAACTGATTTCAATGGTGAAGAGTGCTCGATAAACATTGGAAATAAAATAAATATCAAGGTGAATCTACATGGAATCAAGCTGTGTTTTGGACAAGGCTGAAACAGGCATGGCAAACTCAGGAACCTTGATCCAGTGCTGATATTTGGGCTATCCATCCTGTTAGTTGCAATAGGAGTATAGACAGAGCTGGAGAGTCCTCATTTCAGAGAGCTCAGAAGTGCTGAAAGCAGAAAATTGTAGAGTGGTTGTGTGTCCTGTTTTACAAAGAACAAACCTCTGTCTGAAGGCATCCTGTCTTTAAAAGACTGTCCAAGTTTATTTTAAAGATATACAACCAGAAGGAGGGGGAGCAGGGGAGGCCTTGAAGTTGCCCATCAGACTGAATAGGGATTCAGATCACCCAGTGAGCTGTACTATATTTCCATTTAAATTACAGCCATTAGTTTTAAATTCGCATTGTACCCATATATATTATCACATGGACATTTTATATAAAACTGTGTCCTCTTTTGCTCTCTTTCTTTGGTCATTTGTTTCCTCTTTTTTTTGGTGATATATATGTGGCCACCCTAGAAAATTCTCTTAGCACAAATAGAAAATGTTACCCAGCATTGTATTCTTTCCATGTCTAATTTTTGGATGTGTTACCTAGTTAGCAAAATACAAGAATCCCTCCCCCCCAGTAACTTGTCTTTCTCAAGTTAGTGGCCTCCTCTCTTTTACTGAGAGCAATATGCCCTCAATTAACATTTTTAATTTCATCACAGTGGGTCACAAGCTGACCTGCTACCGTTGAACCAGAAAGAACTTTTCACCCACATGGTTAATGAGAGAGAAATCTCAGAGCATAGCAGTCATCCACATTCTCTCTCTCTCTCTCTCTCTCGTTGGACAGTGGGTGGGTGGAAATCTCTCAGACACAGTATAACGAACCCACAAAACGATCTTTTAAAATTTATAAACCCTCAATAGAGCATGACATGGATGCAAATCCCTAATGTTTGCAAATAATGAAAAAGCATCACTACAAAGCCTTGAACATTGCATTTAATGAAAATGCTGCCTTTTCAGCTCGGCGGAGTTGTGTCTTTGTCCATAAACACTATTGTGCACATTGAAATCTGGAGTTATGTATCCATATGGGAAGATCTAACTTGCCCTGAACTCTCCCATTCTACAGGGGGAGTGTGGCAAAAAAAGGAGCCAGCAATGTCTATGATTTGTTGACATTACTATCTGACCCCTGGTTGTTAAGTCTGTAGGTGGAAGCTTTTACCTTATAGCCTGGAGATAAGCTCAGTGGTTTCCCTTTTTCTGCTAACCATGTCTGCTGACCCTCCTGGCCTTCAGCTTACCCTTTTATTTATTTATAAAAATATTTATATACAGCCACTCCCAATTGAAGTGTTATGGAGAAATAGACTTGTGTGTCATCAACGTACTGATGACATCATTCTCCCAAACGCCTAATGATCGCTCGTAGTGACTTCATATAGATGTTAAATAGCATTGAGGACAAAATGGTGCTCTCTGGAACCTGACAGATCAAGTGCCAGAGGGTTGAAAAACACTTCTCCAATGCTGATCCCTGATCATGGAAGTAGGAACAGAACCACTGTAATACACGGCCTCTGATACTCATTCTACCCAATTGATCCAGGACGATATCATGGTCAATGGTATAAAAGGCCACTGAGAGAACTCGGACTCAGCTACATTAGTCAAAATACAGTGTTATAAATGTGTTATAACACTGTGACACCAGATGGTGATGTAGAGCGGAAACCGCAACTCAATGATATTTTCAATTGTGAGCTTTACAATGGTTTTTTTTCAGAGCATTTCCAGAGCATTTTCTTTACAGCTGTGTAGATTTAGCCAGTGCTTTTTTTCTGGGGGGACGCAGGGGTGCACATACCCCTAAACATTTTGTGAATCTAAGTTTGGCCTCATTGAGGGGCAATATTTCAATATGAGTAGGGAAATGAGAGTACCCTAAACATTTTTTTAAAAGAAAAAAAGCAATGGATTTAGCCCTTTGTAAGAATAACAGGGTCACACTTCCACTGTCCCTGTCTTGATGAAGGCCACCCATTGAGGTGATCAAGACTAACTGAATCCTGAACCCTAATTGAATTGCCAGTAGTCTACCGTGTCTGTGTAAGAGTAGGCATGGTCACTGGTAAAGGTAAAGGTAAAAGGTAAAGGTAAAAGGTAAAGGACCCTTGAGTGGTTAAGTCCAGTCAAAGGCAACTATGGGGTTGCAGCGCTCATCTCGTTTTCAGGCATAGGGAGCCAGCATTTATCTACAGACAGCTTTCTAGGTCATGTGGCCAGCAAGACTAAACGGCTTCTGGCGCAACGGGACACTGAAACGGAAGCCAGAGCACACGGAAACACCGTTTACCTTCCCGCCGGAGCGGTACCTATTTATCTACTTGCACTTTGTGCTTTCGAACTGCTAGGTTGGCGGGAGCTGGGGCAGAACAATGGGAGCTCACTCCGTCGCAGGGATTCGAACCACCGACCTTCTGATTGGCAAGCCCAAGAGGCTCAGTGGTTTAGACCACAGCACCACCCACTGTGTACTTTTGCATCCATATTACAAATGGGTCCCAGTTCAGGTGACATGGCCTGCTTGACTCTGCTATTGTTACTACCTGCACCAGCCTACCCACACTTTCAAACACCTGCCTTGTCTGTGCTTCTTAGTTCTAATTCTTATGATTAGTTTAGTACTATGGAAAAAGCATAGCCTGTGTCAATTTCCAATTGTACCTAGTGCTCCCTGAGCTAATTATGGGAACCACATGACTGGCTTGTCATGGTATTAGGCTGAATTCATGGGAACCTGTTGCCATTAAAAACAAGCTCATTCTTTCCTGGGAGTGGCTCGAAGACAATATGGGTTATCTTTTTTTTTTTTGTAGATACCATGTTGAATATAAAAATCTGTTAGTTAGTGTTTAGAATAATGGCGATGTGGTGGACCTCCAGACGTGAGGAAACACAGGCAAGGATGAAAACAAGCATTGCTTGCATGCATACTGAAAATTTGGGGTGGTATCCAGTGCTACTCAGAGAAGACCCATTGAAGTTAATAAACATGGCTAATTTCAATTGGGTCAACTTTGGATAGGGTTTAGTTGGCTCCAACCCTAATCTTTCAAAATGATAATTGTTAGATAATCCCACGACAGCTTTCATTTCTATGGCTATGATTTAACTTGGTTTGAGCTTTCAGGCCTGTCAAGAGATATAGCTTTTTCAAGGCACAAAAGATCATTACTGCATTTCTTCTAATTACTTGGCTGTGTAGTGCAGACTAGTTACAACTTGGAAATTATTAACCACAGTTTTACACCAGAATCAAGGTGGTTATTGACTGGTAAAAGAATGCATTAGATTTATGGATAAAAATGGGATTCTAATCCACACTCAGACTCCAAGTGTGGAAACAAGGGAAGTAATTACTTTGGATTAACTAATCTGGAGTAAATGGTGGTGGTTGCAAATGACTGTAAAGGATAAATTGATATGTAGACTGTGAGTGGAATACTGATAGAGAATGATCATGGAAAGTGAGGATGGCCTATTGTATTGGCTGTATTTTAAGGGGAGCTGTCATCAGTTTTTTAACCCTTTCTGATTCCTTTGGACTTCACTGAGCATTCATTCTGATTTGTTTATGCAGTGATTATACAACAATGAGCAAGTGTCTTAAATTCATTCTGATTTGCCTGCACTGTGGTTCTAAGTCTTCCTGTTAACCGTTCCTCCATTCCTTGTTTCCATTGTATTTCCCCATCCCTTTCCTAACTGCAAAAAAACCACCTGTTTCTTTTTTAAAGTGGATCTGTTGTGCCAGGGTGATGGAGCACTTTGGTCCATTCCAATTGTGCAAACCTAAATTTCTGGTGGGAACTTGAATGCTTCCCGCACAATACTGACAGTGTGGAGACGATCTGTTCCAGGTATGGGTGGAGGGCTGCAACCAAGGAAAATTGATGACTCCCCATCCTGCAGGGATGAGGGGTGGAGATTTTTTAGTCCAAGCCCTGCAGCTTTTGAAATGTGTAATAAGTGCACGGATGTAAACACTTTCCTTCCCATATTTTCTGTTTCCAAGAGAGTTTTTATCCAGTATGTTGTCTGGTGTATTATGAATGAATAAATGCTTATTCAAGAGTAAAAAAAAAAAAAACAGCAACAAAATGTTAGACTGGCCACTCTAGGGAATTGGAGGGGAGCCCCATAACACACACACACATTGCAAACTTGTTCCCTATCACTTCCAGTATATATCACTTCTATCAGCTGTATGAAGCTGAAAGATAGCTTTGTACATCCATCAGAATGGGGAAATATCATAGGACACAGAAACTGCACTGAATATATTTTTTTAATGACTCAAAGAAAAAAAGGGGGGAGGAAACAACCCCAACCAGCCTGCAAACCATATTTATTCAATGAAAAAGAAATCTGGATTTGGTGCAGAAATATTGAAGGCGCTTGCCCCTTCCACCACTGAGCCCAAATGTCTTTATCAGCCATGTAAATGCAATAAAAGGACACATGCGTAACATTTTATAGGCAAGAAAGAGAGAAAACTATATAAAATAGCATTCCTGCCTTAAAAAAAAAATTCCTTTCCTCTCGGCACAGGTTAGAAATGTGTGCATGCATGTTAAAGGAGGAAGCAAAAAAGAGGGGGGAAAGTATATCTGTCTTGCCTTTTCCTAACGAAATATATCAGTGCATATTATGCTCGGCTTCCTGTGAGAACTGGACAATTTATAAATGCTATTCACGTTTAATTAGTAGTCATTTCTTCTCCATAAGCATATTTACTTGGGTCCTTTGTTCCTACGGCAACCCAGTGAGAACTCCTGCTACAAGAACAGTCTAGACTAATCTAAAAAAAAAAAAAAAAGGAAAAGGAAGGAAAGGAAAGAAAAAAAGGGAATGTAGATTAATGAGCAACCTTGATATTAAGATTATTTTGCACAGACCAAGTACTGAGACTGAGGAGAGAAGCATTATAAAGAACCCACAGCTAGGAATCTCTTGTATCAAGAAGCCTATTTATAGCAATTATGGATTTTATTTATTCAAGTATGCCTATAGTACACAGAAGTGTGAAAGCGTACTCATTTAGTACTAAGTTCTCTTTAATTGGCCATCAGCTCAGGTAGAGGCTTCTTAAGAAGGAGAGGGGAAAAAATAATTGCAATCCATTTTCAGCCTGGTTTAAAACATTTATCAGGGGAATAGCTGAACAATATTCTCTGCATTTTTGTATTTATGGATGCTCTCCTTACAGACATAGCTGTATTTTAAAACAGGAGGAGTATCTAAATTTACTTAGAGCATTAAAACTAGTCTTGTGCAAGACAGCATTGGAATTAAGAACTTGTATTACACACACACACACACACACACACACACATAATTAACATTATTGGAGCCTTTGCCTCGGATGTGAAGGACAGCATGTTGTTTAAAAGCAATCTGAAGTAAATCACACTTGCAAATAAAAGGAAACAATTAGATTTATTTTTTTTGTCTCACAGGTACTCATCTGCTCAGATTAATTTGGATATCTTTGGGGGAAGTGCCCTAAACTGCAAAATAAAATGTTGAGCCAATAAATGAATTCAAGGAAAAGTCTCCCATGCTGGAACCAAATTATTGTTTTATAGCAAACTAATTGCGGTGGAAGATATAGCTTGCCTTTGGCTTAATATATGCTTTAAATACAACATCATGTATAGAAACAAAATATTTGCATTTCCAAAATTTGCATTTGTGATCTTTGTTACATTTTGTTCTTCTTTAAGAAATTAAACACTCTTGCATCATTTAATTTGCACCATGTTAAAGTAGAAGTATGTCTATGTTGTGGTAGAGGCATTGTAAATGTTTAGCTCATAATAGTCTAAACAGCTTCATTTAACAGGGAAAATGTTTAAAATGTTTCAAATATTGTGGTCTAACATATTATAGTTTGTTCTCTGTGCTGCAAATCTCAAGTTCAAATTTGAAGATTATAGGCTTGAGTCTTTTATATCTTTAGCATTTAAAAAGCGCTCATTTTGTTTGTTTGTTTGTTTGTTTGCACATACTGAATACACCTGCTGAGCTGGTATTCTGGCTTCAATACCAAACTTCAATTTGCTCTCTTTAATCTTTATCAATATTTTTAGGCAATTTAACTAACCCTCAACCTCTTCAAGCCTCTTGCCAGCTCCATTTGTTTTTCATATCAGATCCATTATCTGAGCACGATGAGCCACTCTGTCCAATTAGAAGTGATCTTATCTTCAGAACATACTTCACCTGATAAAAGTAACGCTAACTAATCGACCATTACAAATATAATGCCTAAATCAAAACATTTATTCAAGCCAATTAGAGACTTTCTCTTTTAAGACTTGACCTTTATTTCAGGATATCTACTAACTTATATATAAAAAAGCGACAATCAAGCTTTCTTTTCCTTTAAAAAATTAACCTAGAGTAAGGGCTAAGAGCCAGTGAATTGTTACAGGCCTGGGATCTTAGATTCATATGTATATTCCTTTTCCCCACTGTGTGGTGAATTTGCAGCCATTCTGGGTGTGAGTAGATTCATGTGGAATTGTGCTGTGTGGAGAGTTGCAATATAGGGCAGTCCCATAGCCACTATTTTGTGTAGTTATTTTATCTTGTCGTGTTCATATCCCACCTTTGTTCCATCATGAAACCCTAGGAGGGTTTCCAGGCAGTAACCCATCCAACCACCAACCAGATCTAGAGATGCTTAGCTTTTTCAATATGATAGGCTTGTTGGTCTCCTGGCCGTACTTTATGGAGTCTGTTATGTAGGATAGAGACGTTTTGGTGTTTTGTCTTATGGGGGAACTCACTAGATGTCTCATGTGTTACTTCCGGTGTTGTGGAGTGCTTCACACATTACATTTTTAGGTGTATAAAGTATGGATGTGATAAATAACGCTGTACATGCATTATGTAGTGTGCTTTTCAAGCGAAGAAGAGTGGCGAAAATCTCCTTGTCAAAGGCACTGATTGAAAACCCAGGTTTGCCACTCAATAATGTGTGAAACATCCTTCAGTCTATGATTCTTTGAAGGAATGGGGTGGGGGGAGGAGAGAAACCAGATCGATTGCAGGCTGCATACTTTCACATGACTGCAGAAGCCTGCTACACACCATGGGGGGGGGGGTAAATCAGCCCTTCAGATAAGCCCACTACCCTCCTTAATATATAAAAGATGGGGAATTTTAAAAAGAAAAGATCACAGTGATTTTAATGTATAGTAGTCGTGTTTCCCTCCTAAAACCCAAGGACATTTTCAGCAACTGCACACAGGAGAAATTAATGAATTTCAGCCAACATACTGCGGGGCGCTTCTTTCTGGTCTATCATTTGTGACCAGAACCTATCAGTCCTGCATGTGCTTCTGGACTTGTATGAGGTGCATTTTAATACCAAAGAACACAACAACTTAAATGCCACCCCCCTGCTTTGATGAAAAAGCAATATAGGTGAGTAAATAGGGCAAATACCAACAAGTAAGAACACACAAGTTGAGTCAAACAATAAATTCAAATAATATCACTAAATCTACCAGAGGAGGCAGTGTTTGACTGAAGCTTCCCAAGAGGATGTTATTGTGAAAAGGAGGGGGGTGCTGAGAGAAGAGAAAGAACTCTCACAAATGTAGGAATCATTATTTTTATACAGTAAATTATCAGTAATAAATATGACCATGCCTGCTTTGATATGATTCCTGGTCTTTTTACAAAGTTAATTTTACACCAGGAACGGGTTACATTGCCATTTTTCCTCTAGTAACAGAGTTATGATTCCCGTTCTTTTTAAATAATAACAATTAAATTACCCCATCTATTAGTACTTTCTTCTGCTTTTTCTATCCAGATCTCCATATTAATGGATAGGAATCAATAAAGAAACATATGGGAGATGATCAGATGAAATTCCATCTCAAGATCAGAGAGATTTGTATCCTTTTTTTTTTAAGGTAACCCCACAGATAATTATTTGTTGTAATTTATGACCCTCCGACAATTAAGATCTAATTTGCCTACCCTTCTGAAAACCATCATAGTGGTGCATTCTGTAACCTTCATCACCGTGTAAATAACAATGCAAGTGATTTGCGTCGAGTCTGTTTAAACCTGATGCACACAGACTCTCTCTCTCACAAACTGCAGCCTCAAAGTGCTGAAACCAAGGCTCTGCTCTTAAAACAGAAGGCATGACATGAAAAAAAAGGAAAGGGGGGAAAAAGGAATTGAGATTTGCAGATCTGATAATGAGCCAGTTAATGACATAAATGATACCTCAAGAACCTCACTAAACCATCCAGGTCCTACAATTTAATCTGTAATAAATACTCCTGCATCATTGCGAGATGGCTGCTCATAATGGCAAATGAAATATGCTGGTATGATAGGTACAATAAATCTGGATTTTCCTATGGTTCCCTCAGGCTAGAACAATATGTAACCAGAGTGCGCACTGTCAGGATGAGCAGATCTCAAAGCCATCATAAAATCTAAATGGGGACTAATTAGGAGGCCCTTCCCTTCTAGAGTTACTATTTCTATTGACATTTTCCATGCATGAGCCCCTCCATAACATCATAAGTCACCAAGATAAGAACTCCCTAGATTATAGGGGAAAAGCTTTAATGGAGAAGTTGAACTCAAAGGCGATGCATAAATTTCCCTTTTGATACTACAGGAAGTCTGTGATCAGGACTTTCTTTACAAACTTTCATTCCCTGCACTGAATACTTCTTCATCTTTGGAGAGCTCTGGCCGATAGCATCTCCTCTTTCCCCCAGGTCTGCATTTTAGATACTAACTGCTGTGGGGAACTTTGGCAAGGTTCAGCTATTGTCTCTGAGGGGGAGCTGTTCATAATTTTTACTTCTTCTTCTTGTTTTATTTTGTTTTTGTAGAGGAAAAATTCCTGAGCCATGTGAGTAAATTTGGAGGATGAAAATTTAAAGCAACAGCAGCCCATTTGGCAAGTATTTCATATGCACTGTAGCCCTTAGAATAACGTCAGATGCCAAATTATTTGTTTTTCATGAAGCTAGTCAAACAAATATGCTGAACTCCTCATATTTTTATACCAGAGAGAAAATCACAAGGCCCCTAAGGTTTTCCATTTAGGAGCAATTGATGTTCTGGCAGCCATCAGCACCTATGTCAAGAGTTTTTGAGAATTAAACCCTTTCAGTTTATCATACCACAGATTTCATGAACAAATCTTTGGTGGTGTTGGAACGGGATATTTGAGCATTTTGGTCATTTCTTGACAAACGATTGTCCCGAATTTAAAGACCTGTGGGCTGTCCCACCATAGGTGGAGAAGGGTGCCTCTTTTTCCACAGTTCCCGCAACAACTCTGAAAAGCTTGTGATATCAAATGGGCAATTTGCACTCTACCCCTGATTCATACCTCCTATTCTTAAAAATGGGACTGCCATAATACTTCACTAGAGGTAATATTTACCCACCATTTGCTGGAACACTGAGATCACTTGATTTTCCCCAGGCACAAAAATTGGTCCCTCTTCCCTTCCACACAGATAGGAGGCTGCAGTGCTTCATGCTACAGAAGTAGGGATGTCAGAGAATTCCATCAAAAAATGGAAACAGAAGTGGGAATTGTTGGTGTTATTTATCCCATGTCCAGAATCAAAATTAATCCGGCAAATACCTATCAGGATTCACTGTGGGTGGTTTCCCTGCCCCTGCCCTCAGTCCTCAAGCAATATCTTTTTGATGACTCCCTCTGCCATGTAAATTGCATTTCCTTTGTATTGAAATGAATAGCGTGGAAATCATTACATCATTAAGTATGTTGGATTAGTAAACTAATATAAATTATGTAAATAATTATGTTAAATAGGGGACAGCGAGACAGATAGCATTGTATTTGGCAGCATCTGAACTGCAGCAGAAGGGAAACAGTGCTGATTGAGGTGAAAACAGGATGGAATGGAAATCACTGCCTTCTTCCATCCCTCTATAGCCATGATGTATAGTTTCTGCTACACCGTCAGCTTCCATTAAAAGGGATAATAAAAATAAAAATAAACTGGCTGCATTACAGATAAGTCTATGCTAACAACCAAGAGATGGAAGAGCAACTTCGTGATTCATTCATTCCCTTCCCAGCCCACTTTCTCCTTCACACGAATGCAGCATTTCCTAATACAACCCTTTCCTCGGAGCTATCCTAATTCATTTTAGGCTGTTTAGATTTGAGAGACACAAAGTGATGGGGAAATGGGAGCAATTAATCAAACGGAACAATAATTGACAAAGCAAAAACTGTTATGATGTATGATAAATTGTAAATTGAATGCACAATAAATAATGAGAAGTGAACGGAGTCACCTCCCCACTTTATAAACGAGAAGAACGTGCAATTTGTGTTTGGGGTGGGGGAAAGAGCAGGCAATGTAAGGTTTGGCAGCCACCACCGAACATGGAGTTTTAGTATTTGCTTTCTGGTGTTGCTTCTAGTGATCCAGAGGAGAGGGCAGCAACCTGAAGGCATGGTCTGTCTGAACAGCATTTTCGGAGATGCCTTTCTGACAGCTCTTCAAAAGGCATATAATACAAATGGAAAATTAAGAAACTAGAGCGTGTGACATCTCAAGAAGAATGGATTCCAGGGAGAATAGCTTCTTGGGGCAATGTCGCTGAGCTCATGTCTTGCTGGTGGGCTTCCCAGAGGCATCTGGAGGACCACTGGGAGAACAGGACGCTGGACTAGATGGGCTTTTGGCCCAATCCTGCAGGGCTCTCTTTATGTTCTGTTCTTATGAATTCCAGAAGAACCAGGACCTGACTAAATTAAAAAAAATAAGCTGTCAGTTTCCTATGCAGTAGCAGAAGTAATAATAACAATAATAATAATAAAACAACAACTATGGTGATGTTGATTTTCATTTTAAAATGCACATTATATTCTTGAAAACTACTGACTTGGGTAAACAAGCATTTTCTGAAAAGCAGCATTCCTGGAGGATGAGTCTAAATACCCTTCTCTCAACTTTGTGTTTACATAGAGTTATACAGGGGAAATAAGCCTTCTGAGTATTATTAGAGGGCAAACCAGAAGCAGCTGAGTTTATGAAAAAATATCACAAAAATGACTGAGAGGATAGAGATCTATATCCTAAGTCAACTTCAGCTCCATTTCATATTTTTTTCTAAGGAAAAAAATCATTGGCAGGTGCAATTTACCTTTATTTTGCTGAAGACAGAAAGCTGTTCTTTTGATGCCCGAGAAATAAAAATAAAAGAAAATGCAATCCTGTCAAAGCAGATGCCTTGAATGGCTGGCTGGGTGGGGAGACTCGCTAGATTGGGACATAGGACTTTTGGAAATATATGGAATATATGTGCCTTTAAATGCAAAACACCTATCAGCATACTCTGCCTCTGTCTCTCTCTGTATAAGTGCAAATGATTTTTCTTTCATGCTTGCATTTTAGGGGGACAGGAGGGGTAGAAATTCTCTTCTTGAAGCCCTGATAGCCTGATAAAGCTTCCCATGATGTCTCTGAAAGACGTTTATTCTGCAGAACATGGCTGCAAAGTACGACGACACTGAATGGAACACCCCCTCGGTACTGAATGTGCTCAGAACCACAGCTCCAAAGAAAGTTACGTTTCTGTAGGAACAATCAGGATTATTACTAGACTGGGTTGGCAGACCTATGGCCCACAGATCACATCTGGCCCCTGAGATTCTTACACAATCATAAGTAAGTTGCGATTTGAAAACAAGAAGCTTGCCCACCATTTTGCATGTAAAAGAAAACATTTTCCAATTGCACAACCTCGAGGTATTTTGCCATTGAATGTCAAATCTCATTGTTAGGTTCTCCCTGCAGTTGCTCCAGCTATGCAAGGTTGTATGTTCTCCATAGCTGTGGTTGTGCCCACGTCTCACCCATTTTCCCCCTCATCTGTCCCATAGTAGTGCATCAAAACACGCAAACCCAATTGGCCAAATCAACCAAAGCAGGGTAGAAGATGTATTTGTTTATTGCATGTATATCCCACTTTTTTATCCAAGGTGTGTAAGGCCATAGACATGGTTCTCTCTCTCCTCATTTAATCTCCACAACAATCCTGTGAGGTTGTTTGGCTGAGTGGCAGGGACCGACCCAAGATCACACAGTGAGCTTCATGCAAACTGGAGATTAGGGCCCCAGTTTCCCAGGTGATAGTCCGGCACCCTAACCACAATATCACGTTGGCTGTACTATGCTAGCTTCTTAGTAGGTGCTTTCTGGGAGCTTGTTGCTTTCTGGGAGCGAGAGAGATGAGGCAGTGGGGTGGTCAGCGTGGTGTAAACGCACCAGCAGAGCCAATCTGGCACTTCTGCTGGCACGTTTGCACTGCTCCACTGCCTCCACTGCCATTTCCCTGTACAGTAGTACCTCTGGTTAAGAACTTAATTTGTTCTGGAGGTCCGTTCTTAACCTGAAACTGTTCTTAACCTGAGGTACCGCTTTAGGTAATGGGGCCTCCTGCTGCCGCCACATGATTTCTGTTCTCATCCTGAAGCAAAGTTCTTAACCTGAGGTACTATTTTTGGGTTAGCAGAGTCTGTAACCTGAAGCGTCTGTAACCTGAGGTACTACTGTACGCAACAGCAACCCATGTGCCAGGGAACCTATGTGCTATCCCCACTCCACCTGCCAAGCAAGTTCTGAATGTGCAACCTAGACAGTGATGGCTGTAACCTATCTCCCACTCTATGAAAGCTATTTCTATAAATGACATCTTGCACTTCAACCTCAACTAGTTTTGAGCTGCTTTGGCTGTCACGTGGAAGTAGGAACAAGCTCTGTAGGGTAGGGCCGAACCAATGGCTTCATGTGACAAGAAAGCAGATTCCGACTAAACATCAGGAAGAACTTTCTGACAGCAAGAGCTCTTCGACAGTGGAGCAGGATTCCCTCGGAAAGTGGTGGACTCCCCTTCCTGGGAAATTTTTGGATGGCCATCTGTCATGGATGCTTGAATTCAGATTCCTGCATTGCAGGGGGTTAGACTAGATGACCCTTGGGACCCTTCCAACTCTAAAAATCTCTTGATTTTACTACATCCAGGAGTCTGTTGATGCATGAACTTCACATGCTGAAGCATTCCAAACATGAAACATGCACATTCCCCAAATCCTGTGGTACGATATGCAGTGGCGTAGCGTGGGTTGTCAGCACCCGGGGCAAGGCAAGTAATTTGCGCCCCCTAACCCATGGATTTGCGCCCCCTAACCCTAACCCCCAGATGTTGCGCCCGGTGCGGCCAGCCCCCCCTGCACCCCCCACGCTACGCCACTGACGATATGGAAGAGTCCAAAATTCTAACACTCCTGCCTGTTATTTCATTATAAAGGTGCAGAATAACTCTATAAATCATTGAGTTCTGGATGTGAGGACATGACAGTTAAGCCATCTGAAGTGGTATGTAAACATGACCCCAGTCTAATAGGAGTTCCCTCTCACAGATTTCAGCTGTGCTGTACATAGAACTTTTCCTTGATATTGAATGCCCTCAGGGGCATGGCTTATATAGAAAATGATGTCTTGATCTAATAGCCAGTCTGCATCCAATTATTATTGTTATTATCTGCACATTCTGCCAGAATTGTTGATGTTACCAAATATATTTCTCTTTTTCACTGGCCAGTTGTTATAACTTCCGCATACAGCAAAAGTCGACGTATTTTTTCATTATCAAATTGTCTTGGAGTTAGGTAATTAACAAATTCATACTCATTCCATATGATGCTCTCTTTAATAGAGTATTATTTTTTACAGTTCATCTCATTTTACACACAGGATTATAGTTAGCAGATTAGTTTAATTAATGTGAGGCAGTCATATTAGTGCTTATCACTTCAACTGTTGTCCAATAGATCTGTCATTGGCTGAGGATTTATAGGGGATCAAACCACCTGCAACAATTTGGGTACAGGTGTGTGTGTGTGTGTGTGTATCTTGGTGCCAATAAATGATAAATTGGACATAGAGGCAAGTTTCTCTTAATAGTGCAATCTCCCTTATTCTAGAGTTTGAGACTGAAACCCCATTGACCCTGGCAGGATTGTAGAAACTTGGAGCTAATTGTGTTGCATGTTTTTTTTTAATGCATAAAGTAAAAGATGGTAAGATGACGTTGCATATGATGACAAATGGAAGAAGATGAATTAAAAAATACACCAAATATCAACGTAGAGTTCTAGCTGTATAGCCCAAAATGAAGCTACACTTTCACATTTCATGCCATGTGCATTCCATTGTTGCACAATGTTTGCTGTGCAAAAAAGTAAGTTCAGTACCCAGTATCTCCAGTTAAAAGAATCTGGTAGCAGGTGATAGGAGATTTAGAGCAGAAGGCCTGGGTGATGGCTTGCATCTCCTTGTGGTGCTCTTTTAACCAAGTGGATGTTCTATGGCATACATTTCTTGATTCTTCAGATGGAGTCATATTCTTCACAATGATGTGGTTGCTCCTGTCAAAAAAACTCCTTTGCATAGTTCAGGTTCTACACAGTTGTGGATGCTACTAGTCGTGCTACCAGTCAGTTGGAATTTCCAGGTACTTAGGATGTTCATTTAAATGTCTACAGAAACCCTATTGTGTTCCATTTTGCTTAATCTCTAGTAAGTGTGTTCAGGATTGCAGCCTAAATAATGGACTTAGGAAAAATGTTAATGGTGTAGCATTCATGTAGAAGTTAATCGTATTTTCCATTATTTCCCTATCATTTTCTTTTGGGGGGAAAAAGTTATTTGGCAAAAAACTATAAATTAACAACTTTCTGATTTTCCTTTCTTTCTAAAGCTATCCTCTTGTTGTATGACTTCCCGAGTTTGTCAATTTAATATTTTTTTTAAATAAACAATGTGAATTGGAAGTGGGTTTCCGATGCATATCCAAATGGTGCCATCCACAGGGAGCTGGCTGAAGTCCTCTCCTTCTCCTTTCTCCACCACAGGAAGTAGATGGAGCAGCAGGGAACCCATTGCAACGTCTGCCGCCTAAGCCAGCTCAGTAAAGTTGCTCATGGCAGTGGAGAATTAGGCACCAGTCTTGGTTCCCTCTGGAAACAAATGCTGTTGAGGTTTTGCAACATGAGAGGATGCAAAATGTCTTAAGCAGACTCTGTCTCTCTCGAGTCCCAAGGAGAATTTAGCTATTCTTAAGGATTCACTTTAGAGGGATGCGGGTGGCGCTGTGGGTTAAACCACAGAGCCTAGGACTTGCCAATCAGAAGGTCAGCGGTTCAAATCCCTATGACGGGGTGAGCTCCCGCTGCTCGGTCCCTGCTCCTGCCAACCTAGCAGTTCGAAAGCACGTCAAAGTGCAAGTAGATAAATAGGTACCGCTCCAGCAGGAAGGTAAATGGCGTTTCCGTGCGCTGCTCTGGTTCGCCAGAAGTGGCTTAGTCATGCTGGCCACATGACCCGGAAGCTGTATGCCAGCTCCCTCGGCCAGCAAAGCAAGATGAGCGCCGCAACCCCAGAGTCAGTCACGACTGGACCGGGGTCTCTTTACCTTTACCTTTAAGGATTCACCTTAGGTTGTGAAACCAGACTCGTATTGAGTAAGTGCCACTTTTCACCTTTCCATTTTGGGATCCTATATGTAGGGTGGGTGATCGGGCATGTGTGCGTTCCTCCACCCACAGATTTCATGAATAGGCTGTATGGCATGTGCACATAGGGCATCCACAGTGTACAGTATCCTGTTTATGCATGTGCCTGCCTCACAGCTGCATGTGAACAAATCTTAGCCAGTAAGTGGAGTAGGTGGAGAGGTGGCTGACCTTCACATAGCCACATGTTTCTGGACTCCATCTCCCACCTTCTGAGGGTTCCTGAGACTATGGGCCACGCTGGCTGTGGCTGATGGCAACTGAGAGCATATCATCTATACAGAAATATGTATCATATACATACGCAGAGCACATGGTTGGGATGTGTAGTGGGTGTTTGTGTGTGTGTGTGAGAGAGAGAGACAGACAGACAGACAGACAGGGTCTGACCTCAGCTGATGGCAATTATTGCTTCTTCCAAGTTGCAGCACCAAAAAAAGTTATTTGCGGCTGGCAAATCAGCTGCCATTTTGTTGAATACTCCAGGGTAAATCATGAGAAAGAAGCGCTCACAGTGACTGGCATCATTGTTGCCTTGTTATTGGGTTCAGCATGAAATTTAGTAGTAAATAGCAATGCAAAATTCATAAAATTCAGTGGTAATGCAGTCAGCATTACCTGACTACACAATATTTTCCACTCAATGGAACACCAAATCCTTTATGGAATAATGAGCTAGGAACTGTGCCAGCCTCCAACTAGTAATTCTCTTATGCTCATTTCCCCTGGTGCGTGCAAGCTATAGAAATATCCAAAATACCATAAGGTGGGGTGGGGGGTGGAGACTTTAATCAGATATTATTTTTTTTTATAAAAAAGCAGGGGGGAGCCAGTGTCACCTTGCAAGTTGATGAATCCAATAACATTGTTAATGGTACCTGGTCTGCAGTAATGGGCCAGCTCCAAAAATGTATCTAGAACTTTGCAAGCAAATAAAATAAACTTTAGGTCTTTTGAGGATTGCCATTTAAATAACGAACGGCGTGGCAAAACATAGCAACAAGCAGCGACAAAAAAAGCGACATAGTGAGGCACTGGGTGGGGGGAAAATGTATCTTGTGCATGTGGAGGAAGGAATGACCCATTCAGAAGCATCTGCCCTTGGGAATGACCTCCACAGCCTTAAGTGGCTTGGGATCTGCCAATGCGTGCAAAGTCTGTTAGAGAAGTCTATTGTTTGCTGCTGATAATGATATCATGGAGCCATGTGTTTCCAACGTTCTGGATGGCAGCTGGAAAAGACTGGTGTATGCTTATTTCTTGCAAAATTACCTACTTGTCTTTACTATAACTAAAAAGGCCTAAACGCTGCAACTTCTCAGAGAGGAGTTGTGCCAGCACCGTGGTAACTTTTGTTGTTTCTTTCTGTGTCTTTTCCAGCTGTATAATACTGTACCCCTTTCTGAGATGAGACAATCAGAACTATACACAATATTCCAAGTGCAGTTGCTCCATTGATTTGTATAAAGATGTTTTGATATTGGCAGTTTTATTTTTGATTATTTTCCTAATGGGCCTCAGCACAGAATTCACTTTTTTTTCCACAGCAGCCGTCCATAGTGTCAGTGTTTTAATTGGGCTAGCTACCAGTCACTATATGAGGAGATATGTATGAGGAGAAGATATATAGATAGATATAGATATAGATATAGATATAGATGGGATGCGAGTGGCGCTGTGGGTTACACCACAGAGCCTAGGACTTGCTGATCAGAAGGTTGGCGGTTCGAATCCCCGTGACAAGGTGAGCTCCCGTTGCTCAGTCCCTGCTCCTGCCAACCTAGCAGTTCAAAAGCACCTCAAAGTGCAAGTAGATAAATAGGTACCGCTCTGGTTCGCCAGAAGTGGCTTAGTCATGCTGGCCACATGACCAGGAAGCTGTACGCCGGCTCCCTTGGCCAATAAAGTGAGATGAGCGCCGCAACTCCAGAGTCGGTCACTACTGGACCTAATGGTCAGGGGTCCCTTTAACTTTACCTTTATAGATATAGATATATTGCCTTGTGTCACTCTGCACTTGCTTATGTTGAACTACACTTGCCATTTAAATGTAGAATTTCCCTGCTTGGAGATATCCTTTTGAAGCTCTTGCTTATCCCTTCTCATTTTCACCACCCTAAATAAGTTGGATGTCATATGCAAATCTGGCCACTTCGTTACCTCCCCTTAATTCCAGATCATCTATGACAAGTTTAAAAGCAATGGGCCTTTGTAAATCCTTGGAAGAACACCACTGTTTGTATCCCTCCATTTCAAAAAGCTATTAATTTATTCCTGTGCTCTGCTTCCTGTCCATTAGCCAGTTACCAATCCATTGCTTATATCCCTCAAAAACCAAAAAGTGCTCATTTATTCCTGTTCTCTGCTTTATTAACCAATTGCTGATCCATAAGAAGACCTCTCCTGATATCTTATGACTGCAAAGTTTGCTCAGGAGTCCTTGGTGACCGACTTTGTCAAAAGCCTTTGAAAGTCCAGGTAAACATGTCAATTGGATCATCCCATCCACATGCTTGTTGACACTCTCAAATAACTCTAAAAGGTTAGTGAGACAGGATTTATCTTTGGAGAAGCCATGCTGATTTATTTATGCATGCCTCTCAAAGTGGCTGGGGAAGTATATCTCAAAATATACACAATAAAATACAATAACATTAAAAACACCAGTTTCCTCCAAAACACGATTAAAAACCCTCATACACCTAATAATAATAAGCTAGCATAATAATATTTCAGAGCCAGACTATAATACAGTTTCCACAGCCCAAGTCATACTTGGCCATGGTAAAAAGACAGCTATTTACAGCTTGTTCAAGAATATTCTTCTTCTGAATGACTTGCTCTCCTTTAAGCTTGATAATTTTAAAATCTTTCCACCGATTTACCTGGAACAGACATTAAGCTAATTGGCCTGTAATTTTCTGGACTACCCTCTCCATTCCTTTTTTAAAATTGCCATTAGATTAACAATTTTCCAGACCTCTGGTACAGAGATCAATCTTAGGGAAATATATATTTTTGTTGGAAGATCAGCAATCTGATGCTCTACCCGTTTTCTATTGGTCCATATGGTCTAGAACAATGTTTCCCAACCTTTGGTCTCTAGCTGTTTTCAGACTACAATTCCCATCGCCCCTGACCACTGATCTTGATCGCTAGGGATGATGGGAGTTGTAGTCCAAAAAGAGCTGTAGACCAAAGGTTGGGAAACACTGGTCTAGAACTTCATCTACTGTCAGCGCTACTTGCCTCAGTTCCTCATACTTGCTTCCTTAAAATGGCAGTTCAGACACAGTTATATGCCCTGTGTTTCCTGTGCTCGTGAAGAGGGTCTGTCTCTCTAAATACAGTGTTAGTCATCTGTAGTTTTTTGTAAGATGAAAGAATTTGTATCTGTTGAGCTTAAGGGAGGCTGGTCTGGGTGGTTAGACAACAGAGCAGTGGCCAATGTAAATATTACTTTCAAATAAGGATGGAATTTTCTGGAAAGCTTAATGTCAAAACCTTACAGGCTTTTTCCAGAAAGTAACGCACAAACGCACACCAGTTACACTAAAATACTTTCATGTTATACACATTATTATATGCAGCCTACTACAGTGGTACCTCGGGTTAAGAACTTAATTCGTTCTGGAGGTCCTTTCTTAACCTGAAACTGTTCTTAACCTGAGGTACCACTTTAGCTAATGGGGCCTCCTGCTGCTGTCGCACGATTTCTGTTCTCATCCTGAAGCAAAGTTCTTAACCCGAGGTACTAGGTTAGCAGAGTCTGTAAGCTGAAGCATCTGTAACCTGAAGCGTCTGTAACCTGAGGTACCACTGTATTAATTATTATACACAGAACATTATATGCATACTGTATGGCAACAAGCACTGAAATACGAGCTGCCACCATCCGTATTGGCATTCTGCTGGCTTTTGAAGATGCCCCTGATTGCACAGGTTTTTGCTTGATCACTTGACCTGAAGCTTCTGTTTTAATTGCTGTTTTGATGAGATCATTTTATTTTATATTTTGATCACGGACATTTATATTTTAATTGTGGTGTATCTTTAAATTATTCCATCTTTTAACAATGTTGCACAATTTGTGTTGTTTTGTTTTGTTTTGTAAACTGCTTTCAAACCATCTGGGCATTAAGTAGCATCTAAATTAATCCGTAAACATAACAATAATAAATACCTCAGTTTTCCTAAAGTTAGGAGAACATAAACAAATGCATATCAAAATGCACTTGACTGTATAAAATAGGTATTACTATAAGATTATGCTCCAGAAATATAGTGTAGCACAGGGCTTGACTCTTTTATATGTATTACATGTATAATATACCGTATTTTTCGCTCTATAAGACTCACCAGACCACAAGACGCACCTAGTTTTTGGAGGAGGAAAACAAGAAAAAAAATATTCTGAATCTCAGAAGCCAGAACAGCAAGAGGGATCGCTATGCAGCGAAAGTAGCAATCCCTCTTGCTGTTCTGACTTCTGGGACAGCTGTGCAGCCTGCATTCGCTCCATAAGACGCACACACATTTCCCCTTACTTTTTAGGAGGGAAAAGTGAGTCTTATAGAGCAAAAAATACAGTACATATTGTTGCATATAATTAGTCAAGTTTTTTTATAAAAAAATGAATGCATGAATAGCTTGGGCATAGCAGGCACTGTATGCAAGAGAGGTTCAATGTGCAGAAAGTTCTCTTGAGGGAGAACCATCAAATCCCATGTATAAGCCCATGCAGTCCTGTGTAGCTGTACCCAGGACCCACCCAGGTATCAGACTTTGCAAAACCAAACTTTAACAACCCTACTCGGAAGTGAAGATAACAGGAAGTGAGGCAACACCATACTGAGAGCCATTCCATTTTATTTACTGCTTTGCCATGCTTTCATCAAGCCAAAACAGCAAACCTGTATATCCTGGTGTGTGTTCGGAGTGGTGGTCATCCTCCTCCTTTGCCAGTCACTTAATTGAAGCCTTCTACTGTTACTATGGGACGCGGGTGACGCTGTGGTCTAAACCACTGAGCCTAAGGCTTGCCGATAGGAAAGTCAGCGGTTCAGATCCTTGCGATGGGGTGAGCTCCCGTTGCTCGGTCCCAGCTCCTGCCAACCTAGCAGTTCGAAAGCACATCAAAGTGCAAGTAGATAAATAGGTACCGCTCCGGCAGGAAGGTAAACGACATTTCCGTGCGCTGCTCTGGTTTTCCCAGAAGTGGCTTAGCCATGCTGGCCACACGACCCGGAAAAACTGTCTGTGGACAAACGTAGGCTCACTCGGCCAGTAAAGCGAGATGAGCACCACAACCCCAGAGTCATTTGCGACTGGACTTAACTGTCAGGGGTCCTTTACCTTTACCTTTTACCGTTACTATAGCAGTAAATCTGGTGATCCTTCTAATTAACTGAGCTTGTACTGTAGAAGCTCCTATATGATGCCCATACACAGTTATTGTCACATGATCTGCTGAACCTCCCTGCTGTTTTTTTTACAATTACCCGTATTTTTCGCTCTATAAGATGCACCAGACCACAAGACGCACCTAGTTTTTGGAGGAGGAAAACAAGAAAAAAAATATTCTGAATCTCAGAAGCCAGAACAGCAAGAGGGATCGCTGCGCAGTGAAAGCAGCAATCCCTCTTGCTGTTCTGGCTTCTGGGATAGCTGCGCAGCCTGCATTCGCTCCATAAGATGCACACACATTTCCTCTTACTTTTTAGGAGGGAAAAAGTGAGTCTTATAGAGCAAAAAATATGGTAATTGGCCCTGTTCATTCTATCGTGGGATAACTGGGATAAGCCTTTTTTAAAAAGAAACGAGCATGCTTATTGTAGCTCTTTACAATACAAAGATGATAACTGGGCAGCACTAACTTCTAGCTGTGTAATGGATTGGAAAATATCATATTTTTCAATGATTTCTCTAGTTCACCTTGATCAACAGAGAGAACACCTGTCTTTCAAAGAGAGCAGTGGATGCAATTTACAGATCATTGTATCGGCACAAGGAAGGATGGGCTTCATTACTTTTGTAGGCATGGTGTTTTAGTTTTATACAGATGTAGAAAAGTTGCAGTAGCAAGCTAATTGTTTCATGTGTCTCTTGTACCCCAGATATGCTATACTGAGATTGTGGGGTGGAGGGTTTGCAGCTGAGTTCTATGGCATCTTAGAGCTGTGCAGGTTTATTGGATACAATCTCTCCGCCCCCCCTTGCTTTTCTGCCTTTCACAAGGAAGGACTGTAGATCAAGGGTAAAGCATCTGCTTTGCATTCAAAAGGTCCTAGGTTTCATCTCTGGTATCTTCAGACAGAGCTCAGAAATACTTCCTGCCCAAGAATCTGGGGAGCTGCTACCAGTCAGTGTTGACAGTATTGAGTTAGATGGATCAATAATAGCCTGCCTTGGTATATGAGGCAGTTTCCTAAGTTCCTATAGGGAGAAACGTGATGTGACGAGAGCAGCACACTCCACTTGGGAGCTCTCCACAGAAACCCACCACTGCCACCTGGAAGTACTGTTTCCCTCTTTCTTGATAGCTCAGTCAGTAGAGCATGGGACACTTAATCTCAGAGTTTGGAGTTCAAGCCCCACGTTGGGCAAAAGATCCCTGCATTGCAGTAGATGGCCTTTGTGGTCCCTTCCACCTCTACAATTCTACGATTCTTTGACTTCATATTAGAAGATAGGACCATGGCAAGATAAAGACCCACCTTGCAGAAAAATGAGATCTGGAGTGGTCTTCCCAGGTACTGAAAACAAATACAGGAAATGACCATTTTGTGCATGTTCAAAGCACGCACGTGCCGTTTTCGCACCCAGAAGAGGGTGGAATAGGGGCAGAACAGGGTCAGGGTCAGGAAGGAGTGAAACAGGCTTTTGCATACTCTGCTGACACATGCAATGACTCAGAATGCAACCCCACACACAGCCCCTACCTTTAAGGTTTTGAGATTGAATAAGATCAATCTCAGTTGAATATACCCCCCCCACCCAAAATAGAAATGATTCTGCCTACATCCCAATGGCACTTAAAAAAACTTTATTTATAAAGAATGGCTTTTTATAATATTGTAGGACTATTACACAGCGAGAAGACTGAGCAATATTGGAGATTCGCTGGTAAGTGTGCGTTAATAGGGTACGTGTTCCACAAATGCAGTATTTAGGAGCCCATATCTGCACCTTTTATTCTAATTCTGCTGAAATGCTGCTCCAGAGGAAATAATTTAGCATACGTGTGATTGATGGTTATATGATGAAATATTTTAAATGAGCAATAAAATAGTCAATAAGAAGTAATGTCCAAATTAGAAACTGGCTGAATTATTAGCAATAAATAATTTCTTTCATGGAATTCATATTTCCCCCTTCTGCAGAATCCTTGCATAGGTTATCACTCAGCTTATTGATTAGTACCGGGGGTGGGGGGTGGGTCTGGCCTTTCAACCCAAACCCCCACCCAACACGTTTCCCTCTGATATCTGTGCATATACCAGCTGTACCACCTTGTACCGGCAACCTGCTGCCAATGGTAGGCTCCATTTTTATGGGCTGAGCCTTGAAGAACAAGGCAATGAATAAATTTCTGACACCTCTGCTGTTGCTTGAAGGTAGGTGATTCTGTTGGAAGTGAAGGGGTAATTGTTATTGTCTCCACTCCCTCTCTTCAGAGGTTTTCCATGAGCGGGAGGATTTCTTGATCATTTAGGATTCTCTTCCCACCCACCCACCCACCCCCGTGTGCCATTATGTGGAGAATCTCTACATGAAACCAGTGCGAAAGGTTATCTGGAGATGTGCACTGAGGTGGCCCCAGTATTTGGCTGACACACAGCTCCAGCTCTCCTCATCAAATCTTTTAAAACTTAAATTTTATTGGACATGAAACTGCCTACAGAGGTATAATCCCGAACCACAAAACCTCAACCCACCAGGGTGTACATTTACGAACTCAAAGCTTCGTTGTACATCATTGCCAGGGCACCCAAGAAAGTGATGTATTCCTGGAAGTTCACCACTTGGTCCCTATTGCGGTCCAGATCTTTCATTAATGCCTGTATCTCTGAGTCCTGCAGTTTCGGTCCAATGGTGAGCTCCTTCTGGATCAGCTCCTTTAATTCCTTCTTGCTTAGGGTGTTCTTATAGCCATCCTTGCCGGCGCATTTGTGGAAGGTGACAACCAGCAGGCCAATAGCTTGGTCAAGAGATGCTGCCATGGTGAGAGATCAGAAGCGAGATGGTCCAGTACTGAGTGGCAGGAAACGATGGGGAAAGTGGTCTCTCCTCATCAAATCTAAGTGAGGCACTTGGTGCTCTGAACCAGTGCCTGGCCACAGAAATGGACTGGGTGAAGGCCAATAAGCTGAGATTCAGTCCAGACAAGTGGTTGGTTGCCTGTTCAGCTGAATGGGGGTTGACCTGTCTTTGAGGAAGTTGCACTCCTCCTAAAGCATTGGGCTAGTACACTGTGTGTTTTGGATCCAGGCACGGATGCCTCAGTGGATCAGACCTTCTACCAACTTATATCACCCAAGACCATATATGGACAGAGATAGCCGAGCTACAATTATCTACACTCTGCTAACTTCTGGTTTGCTTTACTGTGGGACTGTCTTTGAAAATGGTCCAAAACAGGGGTAGCAGAAGTTACAGGTAGGTAGCCGTGTAAGGTGCTTCCAGTAGCTCCTTAGAGACCAACTAAGTTTGTTCTTGGTATGAGCTTCCGTGTGCATGCACACTTCTACACTGAAACAGAAGTCACCAGACCCTTGTATATAGTGAGAGAGTGGGGAGGGGTATTACTCAGAAGGGTGGTGGGAATGGGTGATTGACTGATAGGTGTGGTAAATCTGTTGACGACTGTTAACGACTGCAATTGGTCTTCCAGGAAAAAGCAAGGGATGAGATGGCTAAAAATAGCTTTATCATGTATAATGAGATAAGAATCCAATGTCTCTATTCAGACCAGGGCTCTCCCTGGTTTTAAGTTTGGTAATAAGTTGCACTTCAGCAACTTCTCGTTCCAGTCTATTTCTGAAATTCTTTTGTAATAAGACAACTACTTTGAGATCTTGTAAAGAATGTCCTGGGAGACTGAAGTGTTTTTCTACTGGTTTCTCTGTCTTGTGATTCCTGATGTCAGATTTATGTCCTTTTATCCTTTGGCGTAGGGTTTGGCCTGTTTGTAGCAGAAGTTTGATGTGAGGTACTGGCTGGATGAATCATATCATGCAACTGCTTTGCCATCTGTGCTGGCTCCCGGTCCATTTGCAAAGTCAAATTTAAGTCCTGGTATTAACCTTTAAAGTCCTAAACAGTTTGTGGCCAGGTTTTCTGAAGGACTTTTTCCTCTTGGCTATTCCTCCAGAAATCCCTGTTAAATAATGTTCATCAGGTGCTACCTTTTCAGTGTTGGCCCCTTTATTATGGAACCTACTCCCTAGTGCTCATCTAGTGGTCATTTCACCAACAGGTGATTCCCAGGCGTTTCCCTTTCAATTATTATTATTGGTAGTATATATTTTAGATTTGTTGTATTGATCTCAATCCCTACTGCATTTCTCTGGATTTATTTTTCTTTTTATCCCGTTCTTGATTTCATTCTGTTTTAGATCTTATGTCAGGCCTAGGCAAACTCGGCCCTCCAGATGTTTTTGGGACTACAACTCCTATCATCCCTAGCTAACAGGACCAGTGGTCAGGGATGATGGGAGTTGTAGTCCCAAAACATCTGGCGGGTCAAGTTTGCCTATGCCTATCATATGTGCATGTTGTATCTTCAGGTCTTAATTTTGATGTGTAGTGAAAAAGGCAGTTCCTAAAATATCCAGATTTTTTTGGACAATGCACAAATTCAGGGGAAATGCAGCTGTGTAGACTTGATATCTCATGCAAGTTTCTCTCAGCTGTTTGGCAGAGGATCAGCAGGGTGACACACCCAAATGTCTGGATCAGAAAAGCAATGATCTTGTGACAGGCCTTGTGCCCCAAGAATGCCAGAAATTGTGTGTTTGTGTGTGAATGCCATTTGGGCTGTTCTACATCATTTGCCCAAGCTATACGCTCCACACATACAACTGAGTCTCTGAGGGCGTCCTGCATTATGCTTTCTTGTGAGGAAAAGTCATTTTTCATGTGCAGAAACAGACCTTTGGAATCCAGCCATGGATGTTAAAGTTAACAGAAGAGAAAAGTGTGAGGTGAAGGGATCGGGATTAAATTAATAAGCTTTATGTATTTAAGAATTAGAATTCTTGGTTTTGCTTTGTTTTGAATAGGTGCATGTGTGCACTGCAAGCACTAGGGAAATATTAAAAAGAAGAAAAAGTCTGGACTTCCCCCCTTTTCTTAAAATAGATAAATGGAAGCCTTAAAAGGGAAATGCTTTTCCTGCAGAATGCACTGCAAAGCTGACAGGGGTTTATAAGCCAGGCCTACCCTGCTGCTTGGGGGAGCTTTATAACTGATTGTTTTAAAACCAAAGTGACACCGGAAAGGGTCAAGTAAATAAATATGCATGCCTCACCAGTTCAAAATAATAAAATTCCAATGTGTGCAAGCCTGCTTGTTGAACATATGTTTGAAGCACGGCTAAGCCATCTGGCTCAATGTCAAGCATTTACACCAACTGCAGTCTTACACTACCTGACAGCAGAAAAGCTTTATTCCCTGGGTGTTTGGGCACAAATGGAGAAATATTATTGAAATGATTATCTGCATCAAGACTCAGATTTGGTTTGACATTTAGCTGGCTCTGTTTAATCCAAAGGGTTGTCTGAATGAATAAAGAGAAGGGTTCCTCCAGAAGATGCTGCAAGGGGTGGGGTGGGGGTGGGAGCGGTGGTGAAAGGGGGAGGGGTGCAGAGAGAGGGAGAGCGCCAAATGATTAATGAGACTGAAGTATGGGTGGACCCAACCCACCTCTGCCCAGACCTCAGTGCCAAGAACTGCATATAAAATTAGTCAGATGCTTTCCGTGCCTTGTCAGGGAGAGTATCACAGCCACCTCGGGGGCCACTTTTATTGGGCCTTGAGGAAACAAAGAGAAAGGAAGCCCCAAGTTCTTCAACACATAAAAAGAGCTTATAAATGGGAACAGATATATCGTCCTTACTATATCATAATTCCGCTGTCATTTGCATCACACAGCAAGCTGCAAAGCGACGTAATAACCACCCAGGATTGCTGCAGATCAGAGCTTCGGCTGCCTGGCTCTTTTAAATTCCTAACTGGGCTGAACAGATGTCAATGAAGTCCAAATAAGGGTGCACATAAAGGCGAGAGGGGAGAAACTGGGTACAAACTGGTGGGAAATGAATTCCCACAAGTAATTGGAGTTGGACAAATTTGTACCACTCGGCAACACAGCAGTACAAAGCTTACTTGTGGCATTTGCTGGCAGAAGAGGTGGGGACAACAACCATTTTAGATGCCTTGGCCAAGAGATGGGGACAGCCACCATTTTAGATGTCTTTAAAAGGGAATTAGATTGATTCATGGTGGATATGGCTACCAGTCATGATGGCTTTATACAACCTCCTAGGAGCAGAGGCAGTTTATCAGTTTGGGGGAAGCAACAGGAGGAAAGGGCTTTCTCCCTCTTGTAGGGATGGAGGATAAATTCAATTCGCGTTGTGTTTAAAGGTTAAGCTCCTCCACTTGCACTTTTTGAAACAACGCGTGAACCAAAACGCAGCCATCTTTCAAAACTTCTCCAAATTTTGCAGTGCAGTTCTCCAGCTGTGCAATATGTTCAAAAATGCATCTATGGGGATAAAGTGTGCATAGAAATGAACACACACACACACACACACACACACACAATATATATATATATATATATATATATATATATATATATATATATTTGTTGTTGTTGTTTTAAAAAATGCATATACAACATCCAGAAACTGCTTTGCAAAAATGTGTCTACAGTAGTACCTCGCAAGACGAATGCCTCGGAAGACGAAAAACTCGCAAGACGAAAGTTTTTCGTTTTTTGAGTTGCTTCGCAAGACGATTTTCCCTATGGGCTTGCTTTGCAAGACGAAAATGTCTTGCGAGTTTGTTTCCTTTTTTCTTAAAGCCGCTTGAAGAGGTGCAGTTGCGACGGACCGTGCTTCGCAAGACGAAAAACCGTGCAAGACGAAAAGACTCGCGGAACGAATTAATTTCGTCTTGCGAGGCACCACTGTATTAGGGGAAATTGCATGCCAAATACGTCTATCAAGAGAAATTCACACGAAAATGCTGGTGAATTTTCGTGGGGCATTTAAAATAATAACAATAACAATAATCCATACTGATGTGGAAATATAAAGAAATATGGGGAGGGGAACAAAGAAACTGGGTGAAACCAAAATGGTCTGATTCGCCCAGCCCTACCCATTTCTCCTGCTTGTGGGCTTCCTATAGCAATCTGCCTGGCCGCTATGGGAAACAGGATGCTAAAGTAGATAGGCCTTTGGGTCTGGGCCAGGGCTCGTCTTATGTTCTTGACATATTGGCTTGTGCTTAGTATTCTACCATGTTTGTATCTATTTTCTTTGAAAGTCTGCAAGTATGAAGCCCCCACCAAGTCCCCACTCTCTCTGCTTTAAGGCATTTTTATTTCTCAAGACTTTTTAATTATCAAATTATTTTCTGCTAACTCTTGCATTTGTTATTATGCTGATGTGTTTTTATATGTTTAGTCCCATATTGAATTGTGGGCTGTTGTTTTACAAAAATGTTCTTTTTTTAATGATATAAGGCTCCGGGGGGGGGGTGTATTTTAAAGGACAGAGTATATATGTCTAAATAAGTACGTGCCCGTTGGACAAAAGCAAGCAGCAGAGTGATCTGTACTAGTCTCACAGCGTAATTCGTTAGTCAACTCGTTAAAGGACGTCTAAATTTCTGTGTGCACATTTGCTTAAAAATTCAAGCATGGAGATCCCCAAGCACAAGAACATTCACACCGAGTAGCTTTACAAATGCATAGATATGTTCCCTCCACTACGGTGAATGGAAATGGAATTATGGGATGAGTAAAGGGAGAACACATAAGATCCTGGATAAGAAACTGACAATGCAATCCCATTGAATTCCTAAGTACATGTGTATATATAAGATTGCAGCCCAAATGTGCTGCGGAGGTTTGTGGGCAATGGAATCGTGTGTTAGGACAGTATTCATACTTGCTGTATGAAAAAAGCAGGGTTTTAATACAGCAAAGACTACCTAGAAAAGCAAATTTCAGACAACCATTTACAAAGCAAACATATTGGATTAACATGTTTTTCCCCCTCTTTTTTTTTTTTAAATGGCAACCCTGATTGTTGATTTGGATTTGAAATAAATTTGGTGATTTGGATTTAATATGAATGTTAGACATGATTTCCTCTTCACTCTTACTTTTAATTAACTTTTTAATTGAGATTTAAATGAGTTCTAATGAACACAATTGGTAGCCTAATTGATTTGCTGCCACAGCATAGTGAGTGATCAGTATGCAGCCAGCATTTTAATATACTATTCTTGCATGTCAAACAGTCTACAGGTTAATATTTTGGTAGAGGTTGGCTAAAGTGTGCTAAAAACCATGATTTACTCTTGGATAGCAAGTAAATTTTCGGCACATTCACTGTGATTTTAAAATTCAGCAATTATGTTATTGGCCTTTTAACACCTGTAGCATGACGCCTCTTTGTCTGGATAAAGACTGTTTTAAACCTGTAAACATGGATGCATGCACACATTTTTAAAAGGGTAGTGTTCACACGCTAAAATGTACAACACATAAAAAACTAAAATAATTAGATATTTATAAATATCTAATTGTTTTAATGCTTAAATTATAGCTACCCATTGAATGTTCTCTTTAAAGGAGGGTGATTAAACGAATCTCTGGAAAATTGTATTCTTTTATCATGTTAAGAACAATGAACGGGTGAGAAAATATATTATGACATAGTTAAACACAAGGCTATAATTTCTAAACTGCATAAATTACATGTTTTCCCCTATTATGATCCAGACAGACAAAATGAACATTTTTTGAAAGAAAATGACCAACGCATGATTAATTGCAAAGCTCGCAGATTTTGCAGCTTCAAGAGTAAATCAACTGCTAAGAAGTGCTAACTTGCTAAAATATAAACTAATTTTAGTCTCTGGATATTAAAATATAATCCATCTTCTTCCTCCATTGGGAAAGCTAATTAGAAATTGTGACTGGCACAAGGAGAAGCTGAGAACACTGGGATTAAGTTCACTTGCTTGAAATCTGAACTCAAGAAAATCTGAACTCAGGAAAAACTGGCCATCTCTTTCTACATTTCACTATATACATACATACATACATACTATACACACTCTATCTATCTATCTATCATCTATCTATCTATCATCTATCTATCTATCTATCTATCTATCTATCTATCTATCTATCTATCATCATCTGTCTATTGTGTGTGTATGTAGAGCCCTGGTGCTAATACGATGCCCAAATCATACAAAAGATGCAAAAATCAGTTCATAATTACAACAGTGTTTGTTATATACAGAGTGGGAAGGGGATTCAACAGACAGCATAAAAACTAACATCCCAGGGTCACCGGCCTGAAATCCAGCTCTAGTTGTACATCACAAACTAATTGCCTTGAATGGGAATATTGCTCTTCTATCTGCATCAAAAGATTTATCAAGCCAATTCAGCGGAATACATACAAGCATTGTGATGTGGATCTATTGCACATCCAAATGCAGTTTGCATTGATATTAGCTATGCACGTGGAAGACAGCTTCAACATGTGTGTTTCTCTTACAAAACCAGGGTGAATTGATTTAAAGGACCGCATCTTGATGAATGGCTCCCAGAATTCAACGACCCATTTCACACAAAAAAAATTCTTGTGTCAATTTCTATGGGACTGCTTTTGGCATCACTTTTCGTCATCAGGACATCCACACATCTCAGGCAGAACAGCCCACCCATTTAACCTTCAGTTACCCTCACATAGATTGCATCAACACATGCTTGGAGCACAACAAAATTTCTCGAAATGATTGTCACTTAGAAGAGTTGGCCATAGAAGCAATCAGAGAGGAGGTGACTCTGGACTCAATTCTATGTAGCACCAAGGAACAGATGAGAGATGTTAAGTGTTGTCAAACTGATTAGAAGCACTGTCCATAATGCTATCAGATTCAACATATATGCAAAAGCCCAGCAGAGTCACAGTTGATGTCAATGGAAAATAACTTTTTAAAAAAGAAGTCGTTTTAGAAAAGGAGAAAAGGAGACTCAAGAGGATCAATTCTCTCCAAAATGCTTGGAAATTATTTTAAATGACAACAGTGGAAGCTCAGCTAGGATGTAGTCCACAGATTAGGAGCCTGTTGTGCACACTGATCCTGTGGTTTGAACCCTTTTGTAGATTTCTGCCACCATTCTGTGTATAAGCACATGGGCGGGCGGATTGTGGGGAAATGTGCTTGAAGGCCTGCCCCAGCCCAGTCTGACCTTGGGTGTCCTTGGGCCAGTCTCTGTCTCTTAGCCTAACCTACCTCACAGGGTTGTTGTGAAGATAAAATGGAGAGAGGGGAACCATGCATTCCACCACGAGCTCATTGGATGAAAAGGTGGCATGTAAAGGTAACAAAAGGGACACGGGTGGCGCTGTGGGTTAAACCACAGAGCCTAGGACTTGCTGATCAGAAGGTCGGCGGTTTGAATCCCCGTGACAGGGTGAGCTCCCGTTGCTCAGTCCCTGCTCCTGCCAACCTAGCAGTTCGAAAGCACGACAAAGTGCAAGTAGATAAATAAGTACTGCTCCGGCGGGAAGGTAAACGGCATTTCCGTGCACTGCTCTGGTTCTCCAGAAGCGGCTTAGTCATGCTGTCCACATGACCCGGAAGCTGTACGCCGGCTCCCTCGGCCAACAAAGTGAGATGAGCGCCGCAACCCTAGAGTCAGTCACGACTGGACCTAATGGTCAGGGGTCCCTTTACCTTTAAAGGTAACAAAGAAATAAATAAAGATCAATAAATAAAGATCAAATAACTGTCCATCAACAGTTATTTGTTTTATTTTTATTTATTAGATTTATATATCGACTTTCATCAAAAGATATTCAGCGCAGTTCACAAGATAAAAATACAAGACAGAAGCACAAATATATAATTATAACAGAACCAACAAAACAACACCCCCCCTCCTACCACAAACACATTTAAAAGGCTGTATAATATTAATCAGCCAACAACCTGGTTCAAGATTGATGTTTTTGCCTTCTGCCTAAAAAATTATGAGGAAGTTAGCACTTGGGAAGCAAATGCAGCAGGCACACAGACCACCTACTGACTGTCTTCCCCACGATGGTCAGCAGTGATGTATATTTTATTTAAATTACAGAAAATATTTCTGTGCTTCTAAGCTACATGCATAGACAGCTGTTGTGCAAAGTTGTGTCCTCTACTGTCCTCTTTTTTTGGGCGATGTGTGAATGGGTTAGCCTACCAAGCAAATGCCAGCATGGTGAAGGAGCAAGGAAATGTTTTTTTAAAAACCTAAGAAGTTTTGCCCAATGATAACAAAATCCAGCAAAGCAAATGTCAGTTTAGGAGCATATTGCTAGAACATTAAAGACCAACAATAAAAATCTTAAATATTATCTTAAATACGGTCCCAAATACTGTGTTTCCAATAGCTGATGAAATGAAAGCTGCGATAAAAGTAGGAAATGGAGCTTTCAGAGGTGCTGAATGATTTATGTTTGCATGGCTGCCTTCACTGAGAAAGATGCAGGAGAGATATCCATGCCTGAACCAACTTTTCAAAGGAGCAAGTGTGAAGAACTCAGTCAAGTGGAGGTGACATGAGAAGAAGTTCTAGGATGAAAAGCATTATTAAACTCTAAAATGATCAAGCATGAGGAGCCTTGCTCAAGAAGAATCAGCATGGCTTTGACAAAGGAAAGCTCTGTTTCACTAACCTTCTTTGAGAGTGTCAACAAGGATGTCAACAAGGGACAGGGGTGTTCTGGTAGAAATTGTATACTTGGACTTTCAAAAAGCTTGTGTCTTTCACCTAAGACACTTCAGTAAGCTTTGTAGGAGCGGGCAACAAAATGGCAACTCTTGTTCAGCATAAATAAATGTAACGTGATACACATTTGAGCAAAAACCCCCACAACCCTAAGTTCAAAACTATACTGATGGCATCAGAGCTGGTCAGAATCAAACCAAGGGGCCATTTATCTTAGTACTGTCTGCTCAGTTGGCAGTAGTAATATTTTATAGCACTGCTGCCTGAGGGTCAAAGTTCACATAACGTGGTATATCTTCTTACTATATTTTAATTAAAAGCAGTGGAGAGCAATTCTTCAAATTTGATCACTCATGACTCTCAGGTAAGGGAGCTGTAGCCCTCTCAACTCTGACTTCCTTGACTCCCTGAAGCTGCTACAGCACCTCCTCTGTAGCTAATAGCAGTGGCAGCGGGGAGGGAAGTTGGGGAAATGGTGTGAGGTGGGGATTAAACATCCCTCTCCCACTTCTGTTGCAAACAGGGGCCCCGTGGCTGCTTTTAGTGAAAGTAACAAATGCTGGAAAAGTTCATAAAGTGTAATCTCATCATCAGATCCCCTTTTTAGCTAGAGGCCTGGGGGACTGAATCAAAGACCATCTTGAAAAACAACAACAGAAGATTGAAATCTTGATTAATATGATTGTAAGTGACAGGGACGTGGGTGGCGCTGTGGTCTAAAGTACAGAGCCTAAGGCTTGCCGATAGGAAGGTTGGCGGTTCAAATCCCCGCGACAGGGTGAGCTCCCGTTGCTCGGTCCCTGCTCCTGCCAACCTAGCAGTTTGAAAGCACGTCAAAGTACAAGTAGATAAATAGGTACCGCTCTGGCGGGAAGGTAAACAGCATTTCCGTGTGCTGCTCTGGTTTCACCAGAAGCGGCTTAGTCATGCTTCTGACGTGGAAAAACTGTCTGCGGACAAACGTCGGCTCCCTCAGCCAGTAAAGTGAGATGAGCGCGCCGCAACCCCGGAGTTGTTTGCGACTGGACTTAACTGTCAGGGGTCCTATACCATTTTTCTTTTTAAGTGACAGTATCATATAATTAATTCTGTCCAGATTCAAAAGATTCTCCCCAACAGAATTGATGTTAGATGGGCCATTGATTTTAACAGAACCCATGCTGGACTTGTGTCTAATCCCGTCTTCCAGCCCCAGTGCTGAAAATGAAAGCGCACCCTTTTACTATTAAAATTTTACTACTACTATTATTTATTACTACTAAATTTCATTTCCTAGCTAAAAAGTGAATGCCAATCAAATCTCTTCCCAACTGGGGGAAAAAATTAGCAGTATGTAGAGATGACATCTTGGTTCAAAGTGAACATTAAAGCCTTTTCTAGGAGTTAAGAGTTGGATCCACTTGCAAGTAAATGTCTTCAAGACTTGGGGCAACAGGGTCATCACGTTCCTCGAATGCTGCAATGAACAGAACGGTGCCAAATTGGAATTTCACCCCAATCTTTATGAAGAAAAAAGTATACCCCCCTTACTTTTTCAAGAGCAAGAAAAGCCTTTCAATTAACTGTATTCATCACACGAACAAAGTACAAAGTATATAAAAAAAGGAGTCACAGAACCCTTAAGGATCCCTAAATACACTTACAGTAGATCCAAGAGAAGTATCACCATTGTGGGTCTTTGAAGTGTGCTTTGCCTTCTCAGGCTTTTCCCACTCCTTTGCCAGTGAATGGGCTTCGCCTTGCTGGCCCTGGGCAAGGTAGGGGCCTAGCACTGTAGGGGCAAACATCACTGTTTGTTATGGTTTCCAATCCTTGATAGGATTGGGAAAGGGTGTACAATTTAATGCAGATTTTAGCCAAATGCATTCATGTGGCACTGTCATTGTAATCATCAGACACCCACCCACCCCTGACTTACATTTTATGTTATCATGGAACAATACATTAGGAATCTCAGTGGAAGCCTTTTTCATTTCTTCTCTTCAAAGAGCACTGTTTGCGATATAAAACACCAGGTTGAAGTTCACAATTTGTTTAAATTTGTTCCACCTATATTTCTTTATACACTATTTACGCGAGGTTAAGAGAATGTGACTTTCTAGTTTAAAACATTGTTAACGTGCACTTGATCATTAGAAATATAAATGATACTTAAAGCTTCATCAGTATAACTGGATTTAAATATAAACAAAGTATGCATTAAACAAAGAACTGTCGTGATTTTGTCACAGTAGCACCCTATCAAACCTGTCTTCTCTACCCCAATGCAAAGAATAGCTGGTTTTTTGTTTCAGGCTGATGAACATTTTCTGTGAAGCCTTTGGCATACATAACCTCTTAGCTCCCTGCACCTCACTTTAACTAAGGATGCAATCTTGAATACTCCTATTAAATAATAAGTCCTACTTAACTGTGACGGAGTTCTGAGTAAAAACGTTTAAGCCATGTGCTGTAAGCCAAAGCTCCTGTAACAACAATGGATACATATTCTTCTATTGATCCCTGCTTCCTATGTTGTCACTCTCATGTTGAATGTCTCACTGTAAGCTCCTCAGGGCAGGGACTTCTCTTCTTGTGCTTTGCAAAGTGCCATGCACATTGTAGGTACTATGTAAATACCATAATAGCTTTTCATAATTCTTACCAGTGATGTAACAATGATCCAACCAAGCCAAAGAATCTAGCAAGTCAAACATAGTTTATCACCAGTCTGGCTGCCCATGTCCAGCTTTTGCTGGTCAGGTGGGAATAAATACACATTTTAGACGGTACCAAGTTGCACAGAATACTCGATATTTGAAGCCAGGTTGAGGAACCTCAGCCACAAATCCTTATCCTGACCTGACCAAACTCTACCTCGCCGAATTTATGTGCAATATCAATTCCAGCTTGGGAACATGGTGAGTAACATGACATTGTATTCCAAAGTCATGCAGCGACTGGCTATTTTCACAAGCGCTTTGATTGCTACAGTCAGGTGACATGGAGGCAGTGCAGGCAGAGGCAGTGGCAGCGGCTGAGGTGCAAACAGAAGAACAAGGAGATGCAGATCCAAGCATTTTTAAATGACTGGTCCCTTTGGCAAAGAACAATGAAAGGGTTACAGTAGAATCATTCCACACATGGGCACCGCAGATGGGAAAGTTAAGGGATACAGAAAGCAACACCTGAGGATGTGCAAAAAATTGTTGATTTTTAGCAATGCAAGACTTGCACAGCTGCAAAAAAAAATACACAACAACCCTAAATTAAATTGTGAAAATATTAAAGGTTCACTGGATCAAAGTTAGAGTTTGTTATACATTACAGAACCACAAAGCTATTTGATCTAACTTATGAACAGGCTAATTTTGAGTTTGGGTGTCATTACTAACTTTGAGAAGTTCTGCCGTCTTCCCAAGCAGGCTATGGTGCATTGCGCACTTTAGAATGTAGAGAAGAGTTTGGATTTGATATCCCGCTTTAACACTACCCTAAGGAGTCTCAAAGCAGCTAACAATCTCCTTTTCCCTTCCTCCCCCACAACAAACACTTTGTGTGGTGAGTGAGGCTGAGAGACTTCAGAGAAGTGTGACTAGCCCAAGGTCACCCAGCAGCTGCATGTGGAGGAGCGGAGACGTGAACCCAGTTCACCAGATTATGAGTCCATCGCTCTTAACCACTACACCACACTGGCTTGACTCACTCAAATGCTGCCTGAGTTAGTTTATGCTTTGTCAACTAGACTGCCCTCAGATCTGAGACTGTCGCCAAGTTCAGTACTTGAGGTTTTCGATCAGATAGGGCAGGAAGTCAGAGCAGAGCCCTCTGGGCTGAGAGATTTACCTGCGTTCCCTACCTTCCTATACAGCAGTTCCAAATAATAAATGTTATCATACCTGGGGATCCAGTCAGGTTGGTATTCCAAGACTCAATCATTGCAGCGATGGTGAGGGTGATTAAAATTAAATCCCCACTCAGCGATACCCAGCAGTCCACACTTAAACTGAAATGTGTTTAAGTCATGGGATTTTAAAATGTATGAAAGTGCTTTCCCTTCCAAACTGGACTTCCCATCTCTCCTCAACACATAAGTTTGACTGAGTATATCAGCTTGCCTGTTCCCTTATGCCTGTTCCTCTTCTTCATCTCCTCTCCTACTCCTAGAACACCCATACTGAAAAGTGTCTCACACTGACAGGATGGGGAACCTGAAGCTTGGGTGAATAGTTTAAGATCTTACTGTGATTCATCTGGAAATGGATCAGTTTGGTTGTGCACGTTTTGATGCATTTTATTTACTGTTTTGTTACGTTTGTAATGATGTAAATCTTTTCATGTTGCAAGCTGCCTTGAGCATGGTTTGAACCATGGAAAGATGGCACACAAATATGATGATGGTGATGATGATGATGATGATGATGATGAAGAAGACGAAGAAGAAGAGGAAGAAGAAGAAGCAGTGTCAACAGGCTCATCAACTCATTTTAGCATTGGGGGGCTGGCTAGTTAAATTCATCACCATCAAATCTTTTATTGGCATCACATACAAACATCAAAAACAAATCAAGGGGAGATCCCAAGATGGCGTCACTAGAGGAAGCATCAATTTGAGCTCCGTGTCAGTTGTGCGGTTTTTATTAGTTTTTATTAGTATTATCAGCTTTTTATTAGCTTTTACCAGTTCTAGTATTTTATCACTTGGTATCTTTTCTTAATTATTATAATCACAAAGTTTAAACTAAAAGTTTTAGAGAAAGCCCTGGAAAGTCTCGGAGAAAGCCTTAATTAGCTCCAGCTCCACTCAATCTACCAACTACTTTTCAGCAGGAGATGAGATCAAATGCCCTAATCTTGGAAGGACACCGAGTTTCCTGATTTACGGCAAGTTAAACTGTGTCAGGATGTGGCCAGCTCTGTGGGCATCAGATGGGAGAGGCCCAACACACCCCTCTTCCCAATAGGCCTCCAGAAGTGAGTGCTGGCCATGCCTTTCGGTAATTTGCAGTAGATTGACAAGGATTTCTGACTCCTGAATGTGAGGTTCAGTGGGAGGTTGGCCACAGATGCCTGACCTGATTTTTATTTACCAGTGGGTGTTTCAACTCTGCAGTTGGGCTTATTTGATGTTTGTCACATGGTTGCCACGCCTCCATCATTCCTGGCTTTCATTTTGCATTGGTAACGCCTGGAATTCCAAATGCACCAATGTATGTACTGAATTCCATTGTGCCTTGTGCTCACTGGAGGAAAGGCATGGTATAAGTGAAATGAAATACCGTACCTTGATAAATTACATCTGGTGCACTCCCTACACAAGCTTCCCTGCTCCTTGCCAAATCCCCCTTTTCCTCTTGTGTTAGTAACATGGTGGGAACTACATGTGGTGGAAAGAAATGGAAGAACTGATGTCAGAGATCCGGAAATGGCCTCTAACTTACTTTATTTCAGCTTACATTTCTGTCATAAAGAAATGAGTGGAGGTGTTTAAACTTATATTCAAAGAGGATTTGTCCATTTTGCCAGTGTAATGTTTTTGAGTGTGCAAATGTAGTTTTTTTTTTCAAATAAGCTCTGTTAAATTGTTATGTTTTACAATACAGCATAAAAGATAATAGCCTACCTGAAGAGGAAGAGGAAATGGGAAGATAGGAAGCTTATTATTATTATTATTATTATTATTATTATTATTATATGCCACCCATCTGACTAGGTTCCCCCAGCCACTCTGTGTGGTTTCCAACAAATTGAAACATAATACAACATCAAGCATTAAAAACTTCCTTGAACATCTTCAGATGTCTCCTGAAAGTCAGATAGCCTACTACTGTATTGTCAAGCAAGAGTTCTTTCCAGCCCTGCCTGGAGATATCAGGATTTGATCCTGGGACCTTTTGCACACAAAGAAGGTGCTTTTCCACAGAGCTACAGCCCTTTCCCTTCGTTTGAGGATCCTTTCCCATTCCAGACCCCTCACTCCCACCCCTTCCCTCCAATTCCTCCTGCATTTCCTCCCTTTACCTTTTCTGTACGCGTTGGTGGCAAAACAAACCTTTCAAGATGTTCCGCCGCAAGAAAACGGAACCTTTTTTTTTTGTTTGTTCTAATCAGGCTCTCCCAGTAAAGATGCAAAGGCGGGTAAGGCCTAGCTAATTGCTGAAAAGTAACAATATGGTTTCTACTGCTTTTCAGTATCTAATACACTTTTAGGAAGGAATGGTAATCAAGGGCTTAGGAAGCACAGTTGGGACCAGATCTGGTGTGTTTAAATGCATAATTACTGTAATGCTTCATTAAAAATGGCTTTTTAAAAATCATTGCAGACTAAGGTGATTTGCATAGTTACTTAGAAGCACCTGACTTTCTTCAACCATCCCATATTGCCGCCTGAAGCACTGTGCTGGATGCTGTTCCTCTCTCTCTCCTTTGCTACAACTTTCTCTCAACTGGTCACCAGCCCCACATTTCCTTTGCTTCCCAGAAGCCACCTTTGTGGCCTACCACAACCCTTCTTCTAATCTCAGTATCTTCCTCCTGTGAAATACAAGCTCATATTCTCTCTTCATAGAAGAATCATAGAATTGTAGAGTTGGAAGGGACCCTGAGGGTCATCTAGTCCAACCCCCCGGCAATGCAGGAATCTCAACGCAAGCATCCATGACAGATGGCTATCCAACCTATGCTTTAAAACCTCCGAGGAAGGAGAGCCCACCGCCTTCAGAGGGAATCCATTCCGCTGTTAATCAGCTCTTACTTTCAGAAAATTCTTCCTAATGTTTAGTCAGAATCTTCTTCCTTGTAACATGAAGCCTTTGGTTTGGGTCTCAGACTCTGGAGTAGGAGAAAACAAGCTTGCTCCATCTTCTGTGTGACAGCTCTTTAGATATTTGATGATGGCTATCATATCTCCTCTCAATCTCCTCTTCATCATGCTAAACATATCCAACTCCCCCAACCAGTCCTCGTAAGGCTGGTTTCCAGACCCTTGGTTACCTTCCTCTGCACATTCCAGCTTGTCAATATCCTCCTTAAATTGTGGCACCCGGAACGTGACACAGTTTTCTAGGTGTAGTCTGACCAAGGCAGAACAGAGCAGTACAATGACTTCCCTCCATCTCAACACTATAGTTCTGTTGATACAGCCTAGAATAGCATTCTCTTTTTTTTACTGCTGCATCACACTGTTCACTTGTGTTAAGCTTGTGGTCTACTAAGACTCCTAGATACTTTTCACATGTACTACTGGCAAGTCAGGCATCCCTCATCATATATTTGTCCCTACTGAAATTCATTTCCTTCGTTTTGGCCCTGCTCTCCAATCTGTTAAGGTCATCTTGAATCCTGATTTTGTCTTTTGTGGCATTAGCTACCCCTCCCAGTTTGGTGTCATCTGCAAATTGGATGAACATCCCCTCAGTTCCTTCATCCAAGTCATTTATGAAGATGTTGAACAACAACTGGCCCAAGACAATCCTGCAACACCCCACTTTGCCAGTTTTTTTGGGGGATGACAAGGAACCATTAGTAAGCACTCTTTGGATTCAATCAGTTAACCAGCTACAAAGCCGCCTAACAGTTACCTCATCCAGGCCACATTTGACCAGCTTCTCTACAAGAATATCCTGGGAGAATTTGCCAAAAGCCTTACTGAAATGAAGATATACCACATCCATAACATTCTCCCAATTCTTCCCACATTTCCCCACTCATGTGCTGTTTCTTTTGCTGTACCCAGTAAGTTTGGGGGAGGGTTTGGGTGTTTACAGAACAAAGGGGAAACAGAGCTGGCCCAAGACATTTTGCTGCTTGAGGCAAAAAAGCAAATGCCGTTCTCCCTCGACCTTGAGTCACAGCGCCTAACATCCAAGACCAGCCAAGCTATTTCCTCCCCGCCCCCCACTTAGTCATAGCTTTAATGATAAGATTAAAAGTCCAAGTGTTTGAACCAAGTATTTCACAGCTGAGGCTGAAAATCCCAGAACTATCTTTCCCGATCCCTGGCAAAACAAATTAAATAGTTATTTTAAAAAAACATGGCTGCCTTTTCCTGAAACCCCAACTCAGCTTCTTGAAGCAGCTGCCTCATTTTGCCTAATGAAAGGGCCGGCACAGAGGGAGAGCGTGATCCTCAAAAAAGAGCATTTTGTCCAAGAGTTGTGTCACTTCTGTAGAAGAAAATAAAGTGAGAGTGAAGGAAAAGAAATTGAGTAGGGACCCCACCCCTACCCAACCTCCAAAGTCTGACTACAGAAGAAGTAAGCTTTGGCAAGATTTAGATGGGGGTAGAATATGGAGAGTTATTCTGCTCCAATGACAGGAGTCATGGAATGAGAGGTGGATCCCGTTTAACCTCAAAAAAATTCATAAACGAGCTCTGCTGCAGCCACTGACAAGAAGCTGAAGCAAGTCAAAAATGCGTGTGGGGGTGGAGGATGAAAAGGGGGCACACCCATATCCCATTTTTACATTGTTAGAGATAAAAAATCAAATCAGCTGGGATGTGAGAGTGTAGGCAAGTCATGGTGTGAGGGTAAAAGAAAGAGAGGAAAGGAATGTGAGCCAAGCACTCAGAGCCCTGATTTTTTCCCCCTTCTACGCCATCAGGGAGATAAATTGATGCCATGGTATTTATTTCAGATGTCCTTGATGTTATGAGCATGCCTGTGTGGGGGTTTCCCCCTGCTCTCGTATCTCTTTAAAAAGATCCTCAGTTACTATGTACATGATATCATCTGCCAGGGTCTTTGAAACCTCTGCTTTGCATTAAAGACAAAGAATTCCGTCTCAATTAACACTCTTGGAGAGTTCCCTGGCACAGGAACATAATTAACTCTTTGCTGGCCTGGCTAATTTCTGCGTTTTAAAAAAAGTAGTCCGATAATAACAAAATTGGAGCACTCAATCCACAGGGTAGCCATTAAGCCCACTCCGTTATTGTGCAGCCTGCATTCAGACCACAATTACCGTCAGAGAATTGCCCGGGAAGCGGCTCCTTGTACGCAAACAAGAATACCATTCATTAAAGACCTCCTCTTCAATAAAATACAATCTATACTTTTTTTTAATGAATATTTGAGAAAGAGAAATATAATTTTGGCTTCAGGAACCTGCAATATGATTATTATTCTTTTAATAACATAGTCGTCGCGTGCCCCCCCCATACATTTGCAGACAGATGTTAGAGAAGGGAGCAGCAGAAATGAGATGGATGGTTGGAGAGCCAAGGCTTGTGGAGGGAGGGAGGGGGGGGAGAAAAGCAGAGATGATGGCAAATGAAGTCAGAGTTAAATAAGGTTTTCCCAGTTTTGCATTTTAAAAGGAAGCCCCCCCCCCCCTTAAAATAACTCTGTGAGTTTTAAGGGTATTCCTATTCCAGTAGATTCTATTTAAGCCATTTCGGACTAGTTAAACATTGAAACAGGGAATGCTAAAAACACTGCCATATCGGCCTTAAAACACACTACTTTTAAATCCATGGGTCTTTTATCCACTGCAGAGATGCATTTCGAATCAGGGTACAATGCAGCAGAGTATCTAGCAGTGTTCCAAGTGGCACACTTACTTCCGTCTACCTCTGTATACTGTTTTCATCTTTTTAAAAAGACAATATAGCTGGTTATTGTTTTAACCCTTTCTCGAGAAGTGGGAGGGGGGAGGGAAATTAAGTAACCCCCTAACCCACCTGGTATATCAGGCTTTTCTTTAAAAAAAATAAAAATAGAAATCGATACTATTTTCTGTGAACTCTGAACATCGCCTCAAGGCTTGGAGGTCAAAGTTAAAAATGTGATAGTGTGTATATCTCGTTTTCAGCACATATCTGTAGCAGATATATTCGTTCAATACAACATGGGCTTATATTTATGGCCCTGTGGGTAACATTGAAAATTACAATTCTGGTAAACATGGTGCGGCTGTATCACCACCTCCATCCCAGTCCCATCTAGTCATATAGAAGTCAGCAGTTTTCTTTTGATAAATTGTGATGCATGTATAGTACAGATGATGATACAGTCTTTGGGCTCTGCAGGCTTTCTGCTTACTTTTAAGGAATACGGTGACAGGGGCTCTGTCCCTCGCAACACACTCTGATGGCTCCAAAGCAAGACTTCTAAGATCTACCTCCTAACCTTCTTCTTGGCAGGTCACGCTGATGGTGATGGAGAGACAGATGGCTTCGTTAACACTGAAAATGAAGGTGACAAGAAGTGTGATCAGCACCAATATTTGGCTACAGTTATGATACGCCCCCATTCCACCCCCCACTGTTCAGTTTCTTATGCAACAGGCAGTCTATAGGTCTGATGAAGGAAGGGGAAAGAGTGGAGAGTCTAACTGTTAGATTAATACATTTCATAAATTCTCACAAAACCTGGAGCCCCATTAGGGTCAGATTGCAACTGGCAAGCCACATGTTGAATATTATTCAGTAGAGAAATGCCGTAAGTGCCACCTGTTACTTGTGAAGCCAGACGTAGTGGTTTCTGCTGCATAAAGAGCTGATGAGTTGCCCTGTACTGTTATCAGATAAGGCTCTTGCTTATAAGGTGGGATTGCAAAGGAACAGAGCAGGAAATTTTTCAGTGGGAAAGAGGCACAAGAATAACTGGGCAACAGTGTTTAATTCTTAGTTTGGCATCTCATACAAAGCTGTTTTGTTTTTACTTAAAAAATAGTTCTATGCCTCCTTCTGTTTGGAGGATTTCAAGGCAGTTTACTGCAAGACTGTAAAACAATAACAAAAAACAACATTAAAATATCAGTATAGTGCTTTTTTTCTTTTTTAAAAAAATGTTTATGGGTACTTTCATATTGACTCAAGAAAATCACCATTTTATAGTTCAAATCTGGAAAAATAAAGACAGTAAATGGACAAAAGTACAAAGAACATGCATTACTCATATTGAAATACTGCCCCTCAATGAGGCCAAACTTTCATCTGTAAAACTCCACACATTCACATTCCACACTGCTTCACACATTAAACGCTCACTTCCGTCTGAGATGCAAGAAACACTGGGAAAGGAAAGAAAGCCGCCATCGGGGGGTAGCAACGGAACTGACGATTCACCGTGCTAGAGAAGAAACTAAAAAAATTAAAAATTTTAGTTTCTTCTCCCGTTAGATTCACAAAATGTTTAGGGGTATGCGTACCCCTGTGCCCCCCTGAAAAAAGCACTGTATTAGTATAATAACAACCAGAGTAGTCAATGGAAACGATCGGCATGTTGTCAATGTTGAGAAAGTGCTCGGGCAAACAAATCCTTTTAACATATACTGGAAACCTACTATAGTCGGATCTCACCTCACCTCATTAGGGAGACTATTCCACATGGTAGGAGCCACCACAAAGAAGCCCCCGCCCCCTTCTTGGTTGCTATGAGACAGATTATTGCACTCTGTGCCACAACCAAGAGGGTCTCATCTGAATATCTTAGTGAACAGGCTTGTCTGGTTGGAAGAAGGTGTTCCCTCAAGTAGCCTGGTCATAAGTTGTTTACAGCTTTGGAAGTCAATAATAAAAATTTCGGTCAGTAGCTAATTGCCAGCCAGTGCAGTTCCTTTAAAAAGGATGTCAACAAGGTAAATTGCTCCAGTCAGGAACCTCATCGCGTTCTGCATCAGCTGCAGCTTCTGAACCAGCCTTAAGGGCAGCCCCACGAAGAACGCAATACAGTAATCCATGCTGAGTGCAAATAATTTAGAGAAATAATAATGCTTTGTAAATTAAGTAGGGGAGGGATTATGAAATAAGAATAATAACACAGTAATAATGTTATTAATTTTACTTCTGCCATTTTTCTCTTTCCACCATCTGGCTGTTATTAATATGCATCCTTCCTCCCACCCCAACATCTTTTGCCCCGCAGGCAACAGCAACAGAGAAAGGGTTCTGACACACTACCAAACCCCATCCATCCTGATGCACAGAAAACAAAAGTCTGAGCTGTATAATCCAGCTGGTTTTGCAACCTGCCTTCCTTCACTGCAGACAGTGCAAATTCTCAAACCTGCGTCAGGCCATGATTTGGCAAAACTTTGCAAAGACTAGCCTCCACGTGCACTTCAAATTTACAAGGAACATCATAGTTTAAAAGAAAAGCAGGTATGTTACTATTTTCTAACTGTGCCAAAATGATTTGCTAACTGAGCGTCGCTGGAAGCGGATGCAGCCTGAGGTTCCTGCAACCATTTTCAACATGCAAGCCTTTCCCTCGCCTGCCTTCTGCTTTCAGGAAGAAAAATCTTCCCGAGCCAGCAATCCCTGCTTATGTGTGCCACTCATGCATGGAGTGAAATGTGTTAACCTTTAAACAATTTAGAAGTTGGTGCAGTTAATAGGCAGGACAGATAGTTACAAAGTCCTGATTAACTACAGAATACAGAGACATGTGAAAACTTGTACATAGCAAAAGAAAGAGACAGCAGCTATTACTTACCAGCCTGACACACACAGGTATGGCTCTGGCTGGAGTGGGATTCAGAACAGCAACATTGCCCTCTTTTGGCAAAACAGAGCACCATGTGTTTACTCCTTCCAGGAATTCGGGGACCTTTTCCCCTCACAAGCAGGCTGGTGTGACAATGGGAAGCAGCTGAAAAGAATAGGTTTGCAAAGGGGATTTTTAAATATATATATTTTTAAAGAACACCCTCCACGGAATATTCTGCTTACCAATAAGGACAGCCAGCAGAAAGTTCAGAATGCACAGAAACAGCTGAACGATGGAGCAATGCACTGCTCTGAATCAGTGCAGCCCACTCTCGCTGCCTTTGCTACAGTGAGTCACACTGAATGTCTTAGTCTGTTGCTCAGAAGTTGACTTCTTTTTCAAATCTCATACGAAGAAGAAAATTCTACAGCAGGCGTTGGCGATACCTTATTGCCCACATGCTTCCGGAGGTGGGGAAGCCATGGCCCTCCAGATGTTGCCAGTCCACAACGCCCATCACTCCTGGATGTTTCCCATGCCAGCTAGGGCTGTTTGGGGGCAGGGGCATTTGTGTAGGAATGCCACCATAGAAGCTTGAGTAGAAGCTTAGAATGGTGAAAGAGCAGCAGCAAAAAAATAAATAAATCCACATCTCACTCTGTTTCATCCATAGTACTGCAACTTTTGAAACTTGTCTAATATGAGATATTTTTCAGATGCCAGCTCAGCAGGCCACTGGATCTCTACAGTGGCCTCCCACAGACCTTCCAAGTGTCCCTATTCTCCAGGGACAATCCAGGATTTACAGAAGCCGTCCCGGTTTCAGATTTGATCCTGGAATGTCCCACTTTCCCTTACGTTTTCTTCAGAGAAATGTTGGAGTGTATGGAGTTATCTGACCGCCGAGCCATCTGAAGTCAGTTCTGTATAGGGAAGTTTTTTAATATCAAATGTTTTATTATGTTTTTATATATGTTGGAATCCTCCCAGAGTGGCTGGGGCAACCCAGTCAGATGGGTGGAGTATAAATAGTAAAAATATTATTGTTGTTGTTTAGTTGTTCAGTCGTGTCCAGCTCTTTGTGACCCCATGGACCAGAGCACACCAGGCCCTCCTGTCTTTCATTGCCTCCCGCAGTTTGGTCAAACTCATGTTCATAGCTTCAAGAACACTATCCAATCATCTCATCCTCTGTTGTCCCCTTCTCCTTGTGCCCTCCATCTTTCCTAACATCAGGGTCTTTTCCAGGGAGTTTTCTCTTCTCATGAGGTGGCCAAAGTACTGGAGTCTCAGCTTCAGGATCTGTCCTTCCAGTGAGCACTCAGGGCTGATTTCCTTAAGAATGGGTAGGTTTGATCTTCTTGCAGTCCATGGGACTCTCAAGAGTCTCCTCCAGCACCATAATTCAAAAGCATCAATTCTTCAGCGATCAACCTTCTTCTCCTTCTCCTTCTCCTTCTCCTTCTCCTTCTCCTTCTCCTTCTCCTTCTTCTTCTATAGGATGTCCCTATTTTCATCAGAGAAATGTTGGAGGGTATGCTTCCAGGAAACTTCAGGTTAGCTTCAGCCTGCATTTTGAACAACCAGTAACAAGTTTTCAGTTCGGATTTGGGATTTGGGACAGTGTGGAGTAATCAGAAGACATTTTGCTCCTGGTCATCACAAACCATGTGATGTGCCCAGCAGGGCTGGGCGAGGTCAGGTTTTCAACATTGTGATATATCACCAGCCAATCACTGCGATCTGACAATACACCACAATGTTGAAACTGTAAGCTGCATTGGCCCCAGCCTGTGAGGTGCAGGATGAAACTGCCACAGCTCTCACCTTGGGAGCTGAGGCACTTTCACCTCAGCACCTCAAGGGGCTGAGGATGACTCAGCTTGTTTGCCCTGCTCAGCTGGGTGGCAGGAAGGCTCCCACCTTCCCGCCAGCCTAGCGGGCTTTGATGTCCCTCCTGCTCCCTCTCCCCAACTGAGTGAGCCCCACGTCTCTCCAGCTCACGCATGAGGCATAGGGGCTCACTCATCTGGGGGCAGGGAGCAGTTTAAAGAAGCAGAGGGAGAAATAGATCGTATCGGCCCATCAATACAGCTTGCTTCTCCCTCTGTGGTATGAGCATGATGGTGGCTTCACCCGGCAGTATATCATGGATGAAACCGCCGCTGCTCCTGGGTCCCTCTGCTACCAGTGGCCCAATGTTGAAAGCGGTGCTGGTAGCAGAGGGACTCAGGAGCAGTCTTGGTTTCACCCCCTCATACCAGTCCTGGGCGATGTATCAATACATCGCCCAGGCCTAGTGCCCAGGCTTTATTGGGATACTGAAAACTGTAATCTGAGCTTTTTATTTGGGGCCCAGCGCTCAATTTCTCACACTATTGAGTCATATATTTTGGGGCAGTGCTCGATTTACAGGTGTGGGAAGGCAGAGGGGCCTGGCCCTCTTACCTTTTCTATTCCCCATAGCTATGGAGGGGGATATAATTTTGCAAAAACTGTGGAGGTCAGGGGGTAGGACTTTCAAATTTCATCCAGGGAAGTTCTCCCCCCAATTTTTTTTGAACATTTATTTTGGAAGTGTTTTCCTTACCACGGCAAACTGGGATGTGGGCTAAGGTTCAGAACATCAGACAATCCCGTTGCCACCCAGTGACTGAATCCATGCTGCTTCAGAATATCTGCAAGTGGTTGTGTAGGTTTGGCTGTGACCTACCCCTTTCCCACCTTGTTGAAATGGTCATACAGTCATCTGCCTTGAGGCAAGAGCTGTGTCTTTCAGCCATAGCCTGTTTCTCCGTTTCTCCCCAAGCTGGTGAAAACAAAAGCAAGACACACTGGCTATGCAGCAGCTGCCCTGTCAATTGTAATGAAGGCGCTGCACTACAGAAACCTAATAAAAGATTTCGGGTTTCATCCAGCGACATCTATTGCTACTGCCTCGGCCTGTTTTCTTTTTCTAAACTGTGGAAACAGGCTTGGAATGATGCCTCTGGCTTCTGTTTCGTAACCTCTTTTGTAAGCAACCTGGTTCTCCAGTGAAGATTTTCGTTACTGAAGCTACTGCAAATTTTCCATCAGCTGCCACACTTCAGCTGGAATGTTACCTACAACTCCAGCCCCACCCGCGGGCCGTTCTGAAAAGCCATTGTAGCTCCTGCCCCCAACAACAACTTGATGTTGACGTTAAGACACAGGCTGAAGATTTCCAAGTGAGTGAGAGAGGAAGAAATTTTGCATCATTAGTTTTCCTTTTGAATTAAAAGATAGAAAGGAGGTGTGTTTTTAAGTTCTTTTTGTGCATTTACAAATCCGCATAGTTTTATATGAAAGCAACACAAATGTATGTCAAATGCTCTGCCTGTTCCTGCGGGATAAATTGAAGCAGAATCCAACCATAGGGCATGGTTTAGTAGAGGAAAAGGCACCATAAGTCTCAATTTTCATTTGGAGGATGGCACAGTGAAGGAGACCTGGAATCACGCTTCCATGGCACATGCTAATCTGTCCCAGTGTAATCTTACTATCAAACATTGATGGCACAAATTGCTTTAGAACAATGTGTAATTTAACATCTGATTATTTTTTTCAAGTGAGTAACTCATATCCCTTTTTTTATGTCTCACCCAGACAGTGGCGTAGCGTGGGTTGTCAGCACCCGGGGCAAGGCAAGTAATTTGCGCCCCCTAACCCGGTAGGGGCAGAGAGCTGCGAGTGCGAGCGCGCCCCCCAGATGTTGCGCCCGGTGCGGCCGGCCCCCCCTGCACCCCCCACACTACGCCACTGCACCCAGAACTACCCAGAGACTGTATCCAATGGGAGTGCACTTTGGCTCGTGTAAGGTCAGGTGCCTGATTTTTTGCTGATCCTCCCCTGCACTCCCCAGAAAAGTTGCTTCGGAGCAATAGGAGATATTTTGTGTTTTTTATATTGTGATTTTATGTTGTGAACCACCCCAAGATCTACCAGTATAGGGCGGTATACAAATTTTATTATAATCATAATAAATAATGGTGCAGTGGACCATGGTGGATGGGAAAGATCAGGTAAAACTGGGTGAACCACCTTACATGAACTGAAGCAATTTTGACTACCACATTAGCTACAACTTCTGGGCCTCAAGGACACCACGGTCATGCCCCAGCAGCGCTGAATGCATGAAGGGAACTTGGCACTCGCAGATGCTCTTCCAAAGAAAGGGAAATATTTTGTGAGCAAAATGGAGAATACCCTGCTCAAAAAAGCAATATCCCCCTTTGCAGAAGGGAACAGAAAACCACTGTGTGTAGACAGTGCCCTGGTTTACAATCCAGGTGATCTCATAGCTGCGTTTCAGATGCTGCTGGACTACAACTCCCATCATCCTTGACCATTGGTCATGCTGGCTTGGGCTGATGGGTGTTGGAGTCCAGCGACATCTGGAAGCCACCACATTGGTTACCGCTGTCCTAGGTACAAGGGGGCCCTAAACGCCATAGGTTTTGCTTTCTGGTTTTAAGCTGCCAAGTACCATTTTTAAAATAAGATAATCCCTGCTTTTGTATTTAAAAAATGTGAATATTTAGGGTAGAACAACTGCCCTGCATGTAGAGAGTTCTAGGTTCAATTCCTGGCATCTCCAGGGAGGGCTGGGATTGTGTTTTGCCTGAAAGCCTGGAGAGCCACTGCTAGTGGACCAAAAGTCTGACTACCAAAAGGCAGCTTCCCGCATTCATGATAGCTCAGTTGGTAGAGCACAAGACTCTTCATCTCGGGGTCGTGGGTTCAAGCCCCATGTTGGGCAAAAGATTCCTGCATTGCAAGGGGGTTGGACTCGATGAACCTTGTGATCCCTTCCAACTCTGCAATTCTATGATTCCTACTCCAGTGGATCATATATCCACCAGACAGATACCAGATCTCGTCCTCACAGCTGTTTCCATATTTTCAACAAAGAAGCTGTATTCTGAAGACCTTACAGGGCAAGTCTGCATGTGTCTCCTGTTAAGCAAGTCTGATAGGGCTCCATAGACTTAACTCCTAGGTAAATGAAAACAGAATTGCTGCTGCAAATACTGGGAAATTAGAAACAAAATTGAATGCTTTTGAATCATTAATATATAAGAGGAAAACATGGAAAGGTTTGTTATCTCACATTTTTCAATCATTATTGACTTCAGATAATTCAACTGGAAATAATTCAGAAGCAGCTTGCCAAGGAATGTTTAACCAAAGGGTTAGCACTATCTGCACATAAAAGAAAACAATTTTACAGTTTAGGGTTTTTAGAGTTGATTTTAAAACACCTTTTGAGCTCAGCAGAATTAACAAGAATGGAAAAAACCCAGTACATTAAAAACAGCTAGTCAGCAAGATTTTAAAATGCTTGGAATACTTTAAAAGCCTGGGAGAATAAAAAGGGGTTTCTCCTGATGCCTAAATGAAAACAGCATAGGCATTGGGCAGAGGGCTTTCCATAAATGGGCACCATGGCTAAGAGAGAAAGACTTCTCTCTAGTTGTCACTGTCCGTCAGCTGATGAGAAGCTGCTTATTCAGACCCCTAGATCTCAAGCCCTTTAGAGATTTAAACAGAATTGACATTCGGCGAAGCTTTTTTAATCCCTGATGTTATATTTTTGATCCAAATAGGCTGTGCCAGCTAAAATCCTGGCACTTCTGTGCCTGCTGAATTCTATGCCTACTGAAGTTTCAAAAGTATTTTCATAGGCAGCCCCACATTCATTTCCCCCCCTGAGCTGTTTCCTACAGTAATGATAAATGTTGACAGAGTTTCCAGACTAATGCAGATTGATTTGTTTCATCTATGATGGGATTGTCTTAAAATTAAATTATTTTGGAGGAATGTTCTGTACGGTTGGCTTGGTGATTAAACATGCTTTGCTCCTTAATCTGTTGGTCATCTTGCTTAGATATATGAAGAGTGCTAAGAATGAGCTTGGAACTCATTGACTGCAGCAAAAAAATATTCATAGCAAGTAAATGGAGTGAGCATAAACGCCCGGCCTTGAAAGACTGAATTGCTAAAACATGGAGGATTGCTAAAACGGCTAAGCTAACTGAATATGTACACTTAAAAGATGGTTAAAAAAGAGGAAAGGATCAGAGGCAATTCAGGGATACAGTTTCCATTTATTGGCGTTGTAATCATAAAGTATAATTTGGATATTATTAAATGTAGGACATTTCACCTCATTTCTAATATAAAATAAAAGATAGTTTCTGCTTTTGCGTGACCAAGGAATGAAACCTGGGACAGGGTCATGAAAATGAACTGACAGAATTAGCAGCCATGCACTAGCTAAATTCTCAGTGGATTATAACCAACTGGTATACATCCGGTGATAGAAAGCTCTTGGATTCAGTAGAACCTTCTGTCAGCAGGACAGGGTTCAAGGTGATCTTCCATGATCCCCTCTCCACCCTGCAGCCCTCCATTCCACCTCCCATGCTGTTCTGAAAGGTCACCAAAGAATCTGGAGCAGGTTTGAGAGGGGTGGGGCAGGACACCCCTTCAGCCCCTAATCTACTGACAGATGGCTACATTGGATCAGAGAGCCTTCCATCGGCAAAGAGATCCTGATTGGATACAACCCAGTGATCCCCATGAGTTATGTTGAATTAGACAAAATAAGTGGGCTCCAGTTTGAGTCACAGCTGATGAGGGCAAAATTAGTTCCAGCCATATCCTTCCACTCATGAGTCCACTTCTTTGCTTTCTCCCATGTAAGTGAACGGCTGCCATTTTGCTACCATGGGAAAAGGTAAAGAACTATATACTTGGAGAACACCATTGCGAGAGAGCCTAAGCTTGCAAGATCACTGGGGCAGAATGTACAGAGACCCCTCAATAGTCTATTAACATATGAGCTTTCTCTGCCTACACTTGTGGGGAGGGGCATTTTGTGTCTCATATAAAATAATGAAACACCCATGATATTTCAAGGTGGGCTGGAGAAATCTCCAGTTCTTGTCGGTCCCAATTTAAGTTATTAAATTGCTTAATATCTTTTTGCTTCAACTTCTACCTCCCCTTGGTATTCCATTTCCCAGCTTCTCCCCCTGATCACTCTGCATTTCCAGTCACTATTGGGAAAAGAGAATAATATTGGCAATAGATTGCTCCTCCCTCCCCTGGCAATTCCACTACCAAAATTGTCATAACGAAACTTCTGTCTTTTGAAATACTCTCAAGTGTGACAAATGTTGGAATGGCTGTGTGGACACCATACATTTAAAGCACATGATTTACGTCAAATAGTCCTGGGAATTGTAATTTACCCCTCTCAGAGAGCTGCAATTCCTAGCATCCTTAGCATACTATAGTTCCCAGGATTTTTGGGAGGGAAGCCATATGCTTTAAATGTATGGTGTATATGCAGTCCTAGAGAAACAGATAGGCAAATGTTTATTACTGGATAGGCTATTTGTGTCCATGACAGACATTGGACCATGGTCTACAGGTGAGAGAACATTACTATTGAATCTCTCCTCCTCACCCCCACCAGTGCCAAACGCAGTGACCTCTTGCTTAGAGGCTGTGTGTTCAAGTCCCATCCAAAGAGAGCTTTCAGGAAAGGCCTTTATCTTAGTAGTAGAGTACATGCTTTACATGCAAAAAGTCCCGTGTTCAATCCTTAGCATTTCCTGGTAGCACTGGGAAGCATCCTTGTCGGATTCCTTGGACACCTTCCAGCCAGCATTGAGCTCAATGGACCAATGGTCTGGTTCAATATAAGGCACCTTCCCCTGTCCCTTCGTATACCCCGCACCCATTCATCCCATCCAGGAGACCATGGAGTGGCTCCAGTTCTGAAGCTCATCTGCCCTCATCAGCAGCAACAGCAAATGACTTGGATGCTGAACTATTGGGCAGGGAAGACCTCATCACGTGCAGTTTGCTGGTTGCTCATAATGTGTGCTCTTTTGTGTCTGTATTCAGGTGTACCAGCACAGAATTTCACTGCCAACCCAACACCACAGTGCCATGCAGCACTACTGTATAAGTTTGAATCTAATGATTCACCTAGTTCTAGCTAAAGGAATCCAATTAGACAGTGGAAATGCCCCGTTTCTTCGCAGGTTTCGTACTCAGTTGTGCTAAGTCTATCACTGGCACACAGCTAGCCCACTTCCCAAGCTCCTTCATTCCCTTAAACATTATTTTCGTTTGATTCCCCTTTTGATCCTAAGGAATTTGCTTACTATTACCTGCCAGAGAATATGTCCTTGTGCAAATTCCTCCTGACAGCAATATGCAAACTCTTATTATGCTAAAGAAGAGGTAGTTCCCTATAGCCATATATGTCTTCTGTGCAAATGTGCTTACTGACCTTCAGGATCATCCACATAATAGTGCACAAATTATTTGGGCAGTAGTTTTCTTTGGAATTGGGAGTTTTCGTTTATCTCTCCCCCCTCTCCTTAGCCATGCTGTAGGGGAGAATTTTCTCTGCAGAGATCTCACTCTCTTCTGCTCATGATTAAAGTCAGATGGAAAAAGGGACCTTGCATAACTAGTATAAACAGAATATTATTGAGAAAAATGCAGTTGGGAATGGGTTTGCAGGCAATGTAGCGACAAAAGCCACAATCCTGCAAGTACAGCTCTCTTGAATCCCCCAGATGACAGATAATCCACCAAGCTATTCTTTTAGTGGGTCCTAAAATAATGTCTAAATTTGCATCTTGACATATATGTTAGCATAGGCCAATCTGTGTTTTCTTTTGGTGTTCTCAGTTTTGATTATGCATTGATTATGCATCCTACAGCACAGTGCCCCCACTGCCACTAAAGGCATGGAGTCTTTCTCCCCTCCTCACTCATTGCTTAGCAGTGGTAGTCAAGCAAACCATTCCACCAGCCTTGCAATCTCAACGTGAGCTGCCCCTGGTAAGAGTGCTGTCCTTGCTTCAGCATCATTGTGTTTGCAAGGAAAAAGGCTTGTTTTTATCCATATTTGCCAATCCTAAAGAGGCGTACTCAGAGCCACTGGTGAGGAGATCATGTCGCAAACTGACTAGGTTTTTGACAATATACTGCTTTGTCTACTGTCACAGATTATGCTCTGAATTTTCATTTGAGAGTTCGCTATTCAGAGCCTGAAATGCAATGCTTGTTGGGTAGCCACAATTTCATATAGACAGTCTCTCTGTAACACATCGTTGTTAGTAACTTACAATCACAGTCTCTGGACCAAACTCCTTGTTTGGGGTGAGTATGTTCACTGAAATCAATTGCATTGACTAACTTAAGTTCATTAATTTCAATGGGTATACCCTTAGTTGGATACAACCCTGTATTTGTGTGTGTGGTGGTGTTGTTTTTCAATCACTGCCAAATTTACCATCCTGAGGCGATAGTTCAACATAATCACTTTGCTAAATCCATCTGTTATAATTCTCCATATCAGACAAAAGTACAGCTAGCCACATCGTTTAGAAAAAGGCTAAGCTGTTTTACTTGCTAGCAAAGAACTAAAACCACAAGAACCCAGGAGTTGAAATAAGCCTTAAATCGGGCCCAGGGCTTTCCTCACATGTTTTGAAATAAGGATGACAGTATGTGGGGTGGGGGGAGAGAGTGATTCCATGACGTGTGACAAATCTGAGCGACGACAGGAAACATGTAAATCACACGCATTATCAGGCCTCATCTGATTGTCTGTACAACATATACAAGTTGAAGGATTAAGTACTGGACGGGCTTTCAGAGCAGGGAAGGTACTGTGTGGGCCTGGTGTGACAACTCTGATTAAGACACTGACAGAGCGCACAAAAAAACCCCATTTGTTGGTGTGACATGTCAGATGGATGAAGCATCAGTCTTTGTCCGTGAGAGTTCAGCTTCCTTTCAAAAGGCCGTGCAGATCTGCTGTGGGGGGAACAGGGAGACAAGTAACGCATTTGCTTAATACAAGCAACATGTAAAGCACCTAACAATGAAAATCAAAGTGATTTCTATAGCATTGGTAAAGTGCAGTGAACAATATGATTTAATGCAAGCAGCACTCCCTTTTGCCTCTTACTTCTCCAAAGCAGCTTGCATTATACAGTTAATTCTCCTTCTGCCTATGACTAAATTGTTTAGCTGGCTTTACCTTTGTTTGATATTGAAAAAATAAAATGATGGAAAATTGGAGCCAACAATGTGTTCTGATTATTCCTATGCTATAGAATATTCTCTCAATGTGACAAACCATGTTTATCTCACTAGGGATAAAGAGGGAGGAATTCCGTCTGATTTATATTCATTTATGTGAGCCACCGTTAAACAGCCACATTATTATCAAGCCAAAGACAATACTATATTTTTATTTCACTTTTTCCATAATTATCGGATTTCCATTTTCAGAATTTTACCTAACCACAAGATTGATGTGGGGAAATAAAAATGATTGGGATAATTAGTTAAAACTATTTTATCCATCTTCTCTCTTCCATGTATTTTTTTATCCCTTCGTTCCTGAGTGCCTAATCTTCTGCGTTCTTAAGAAAATTCCCTAATAGCTCTAGACTGGATATTTCTATAGAAATATGTTGTGAGTAGTGTTGAGACTGTCTTTTTTTAAAAAATAGCACAAATGAAAGAGACCATTTGCTCTTGATGGAAAATATTAATCACTTTGTGGAGTCTTGCAATGTCTTTTCAAGCTTTTATTTTAAATTTCTCATAATCGGGAGGAAGGACTGAAAATGAGAAAAGAAAAAGAAAGAAATGCTGTGTAATTAATAGTCGGTTATAATGCTTGCACAGTCAACAATGAAATACCTAGAATGGACAGCTGCATCACTGCATCATCATCATCATTTATTACTAATAAATATTATTAAATATTAAATATTATTAAACTCCACCCATCTGGCCAGGCCTCCCCAGCCACTCTGGGCAGCTCCCAAAAGAATATTAAAAACATGATAAAACATCAAACATTTAAAACTTCCCTAAACAGGGTTGCCTTCAGATGTCTTCTAAAAGTCAGGTAGTTCTTTATTTCCTTGACATCTGATGGGAGGGTGTTCCACAGGGCGGGTGCCACAACTGAGAAGGCCCTCTGCCTGGTTCCCTGTAACTTTGCTTCTCGCAGTGAGGGAACTGCCAGAAGGCCTTCGGCACTGGACCTCAGTGTCTGGGCTGGACGATGGGGGTGGAGATGCTCCTTCCTTGTTGTCAAATAGTCGGATGAAATGACTGATGGCTCATGACACACAGACATCTGTACCCATTTGAGCTATGTGTTCTTGAAAAAGTTGCTTCTTCCTTGCTAGCTAAGCAGCCTGGGACTAAGACATGTTGAGGGCACCACATTGGTTTCCCAAGCAGCGTATCTCATGTATCATCTGGTTGAGATTTCTACATTGAAGGGGGTTAGATGATATGATCCTTGTGAACCCTTCTAACTCTACAATTCTATGAGTTCAGGATTGATTACATGAGCTATCCTCTTTACTTATTTGTTTTGTGGAAGCAGCTTCTTGCTGAATAGGTTGCCTCATGGAGCTTCGCACATGCAAAACTAGATTTTGGCTCTCCACAAGATTACAGCGTTTGGCAAGGCTTTGGGTCCTGTTTCACAACAACCTCCTCACTTCCATCTGATTGTTATTTCTAGGTATTCTTGCCATGCATGGGAACACAGTGGTCTGTCAGTCTCCCTTCCTCATCGTGGGGTACAACAACAGCATAATGATGTGTATCTGGTTACCTCATGTTAATGATGATTAAACTGGTCACTAATTTAGCCTCCTGGTCATTTTAGCCCCACACCCTTCTAGTTTTCAGAGTGGGAAGGACAGTCAAAATATAATAATGGTATTTTACAGAATATCTTACAAAACTGGGACCCTAAAGTTCATGACTGACCAGAAGTTGATTAGCTGATAATACTGGCAACCAAGATCTTATAAAGATAGGGTTTAAGATTTATTCATAAAAGTATTATTTCCTATTGGGCTCATCATCTGCTCCCATCTTCCTCCACCGTAAGGAAGAGACTGGAATCTTTTATTTCCATTTCCAGTTAACCATGGTTTATCAATATGTTCAAACTTTATCAAGAACAAGCTGTTGTTAATCTTAACTATGGTTTATTGAAACAAGCCAACCTCTGGCTTTATGACCCTGGTTTATTTCCTTAAACCATAGTTAAGATTAACCACTGTATAGGACTCAGACGTAATTATAAACTGTGGTTAGGGATGAGAGAGAAATTTGATTCAGTTCGCATTTGAAGGCAAACGTAACTTGCACTTTCTAAAGTGATGTGAAAACTGAAACACAGTCATCCTTAGAAACTGGCACTTCTCCAAATTTTACAATGTAGGTCTTCAGCTAAGTAATATATGCAGGAATACTTATACAACAGTATAGGGTGCTTAAAAATGAAAATAACAATACAAAAATACATTATATTGGGGAAAACTGTTTTGCAAAAATGTGTGAAAGGTAAAGGCAGTTAAAGGGGTCCCATAATGTGGGTTCAATATTAAGTGTGTTTACAGTTGTTTTAAATGTTTTATTTTATGGTTTTTATGTTTTCCCCCCTTTAATGTAATGATTTTGTTTATTGTGAAAATTAATTAAAAATATTATAAAAAGGACCCCTGGATGGTTATGTCCAGTCAAAGGCGACTATGGGGTTGCGGCGCTCATTTCGCTTTCAGGCCAAGGGAGCCAGCATTTGTCCACAGACAGCTTTCCGGGTCATGTGGCCAGCATGACTAAACTGCTTCTGGCGCAACGGGATACTGTGATGGAAGCCAGAGTGCACAGAAATGCCATTTACCTTCCCACCACAGCAGTACCTATTTATCTACTTGCACTGGCATGCTTTCAAACTGTTAGGTTGGCAGAAAATGGGACAGAACAACGGGAGCTCACCCCGTCATGGGTATTTGAACTGCTGACCTTCCGATAGGCAAGCCCAAGAGGCTCAGTGGTTTATAGTGTATAGTGGGCTAAATTGCATACCCCCCCAAATGCATGCAAAATCCTGCCAAATTTTCATGAGAACTTTTCAAAAAAGATGCAAACTTCTGTGAAAATGTAGAGAACTTAAGATTGAGAAAATGAGAAACAGAGAAAAACAAAAATTGAAAGATTGGCCAATTTCTGCCTGTGGTTAATGAGAAATCAAATCCGTCTTGCAGCCATGCCAGAGCAGGAGAGGCAGGGTGGAGCATATGAGCCTAAGGTTTATGCCCTGAATATTAAACCATAGTTTAGCACTGTGTCCAAACCAGGCCACTGAGTACAATGGAATAAACTTCGTCTTTTAAAAGAGACGTGGACTACACCTTCACTATTGATTGCCTTCGTTTTTGTTCCCATGAGCTTCCAATGCATTCGTTTATCTCTCACTACCAGTATTATAAGCAAAGCAAAACTCCATCTGAATGTGTTGGGTTATGCTGAAACTACTGGTCCTGCTGGCCCTGTAACAACAAACAGAAATGCCTGCCTGAGATTTCCTGATCTGAGAGGTCTTGCACCATTTTCTATCTCATCTCTGATGAGCACTGCTGAGTGACTGTGCCTTTCCCCAACCCTTTTGTATATTATTTACATGGATTGTATATGCATATATCCATGATGTATGGGAAACAAAAACAGGAATATCCCAATAGAATATCACACCTCAAATTATACAGGAGGACAGGGAAAGGGAGCTTAGCAATTGACCAAAGCAATCCTGTCCTTCCCTTTGTTTCTCTGCCATTGAAAACCATCACTTACGACGTCTCGTTGCTTCTTCATGTTGTACATGAAGTGGCCCGACCAGCTTTCCAGCATACATTAGACTATTGTCTTCTGAAATGCTCTGCCGAAGCCAGCTCTGCACATCACATGGAATGCTTAAGCCGCACTGGTCTTTGTTTGACATCCAGTTTGTCTGGCATCTGACATTAGCATTGCTAAGTATCAAATTGCTGAGCGCTTACCAATTTGGCTATTGTGCCACCACATCATTCATCCAAATCCACAGCCAAGAGAAGGAAAAGAGGGGGGCAGAGGGGAGAGAGAAGAACACAAAGCAATTTTGTAGTCAAGAAGATGAAAAACACTATGGCATCCCAGGAAGAGTGTCAGGAGTCAGTGGTGTTAGAGTGCAGTCATCATTAGTAGAAGGTCCCTGTGTTCATCTTAGATAGCAGGCCTGCAGAAAGCTACCTAGTGCTGCTGCAAGTCTGGGTAAGTAATACTGAGCTAGATAGACCATTGGTCTGAAGAAGCTATGGCAGCTCTTTACAGAGGCTGCAATATCCTATCCACCTATGTAGTCTAGAGTTAGGCTGAAAGGTCAGTTAGAGTCATGCTCCAATGGCATGATTGGCCAACCAGCCCTACCTCACATTAAGACAAGGCATACTTAGAATTAGCCAAATTGACAGACATAATAAGACAAAAACCAAAAAGTGAAGTAAAAAAAGAATGGGAGTGCCTAAATGAATACCTCAAAAGTCAAGGTTTGAGGACAGAAATCTGGCCGAGTCTTGAATAACCTTGTGAAGTGAAAGGATAAGAAAGAGGGATTTATATCTAGATGTTAGGCTAGAGAGGATAAGGAAAACAGGAAAACAGGAAGACACAATGAGAGATAAAGGAGGTGCTGTGGGATTGGTGGAAGTCAATGTTTTGGGTTTTTTTTAGTGTTTATATTATTAACTTGTAAGATATGGATTTGATTTTTGTTGTTGTTGCTTTTTTAGTTTTTCAAATGTTGGCTTTTGTGTGTTGTGTATTGTTATTTTTCGATATTTTTCGTGTTGTTGTTGTGTGGAAAATACTAATAAAATTTATTTAATAATAAAAAAAAGACAAGGCATCTTGTTGATAGCAAAACAATGTTGCAGTGTGTCTTCTCCCCATCGGCCATATATGGGCTACATGTGTACTTCTGGTTCTGAGATTTCCAACACTGTAGCACAGAACACATACTAGGCTAGCTCACCCATGTGGCATGGCCTCACAGACCCTCCAAGTGTCCCTATTCTCCAGGGACACTCCCAGATTTATAGAAGGTCTCCCGGTTTCTGATTTGATCCTGGGATGTACTGCTTTTCCTTAGGACGTCCCTATTTTCATCCGAGAAATATTGGAGGATTGCAACCCCAGAGCCAAGGAGATAAGTAACTATACAACCTTTAGAAGACATCTGAAGGCAGCCCTGTATGGGGGACTTTTTTAATGTTTATTATGTTTTTATATATAGTGGTACCTTGGGTTACAGACGCTTCAGGTTACAGACACTTCGTGTTACAGACTTCACTAACCCAGAAATAGTACCTTGGATTAAGGACTTTGCTTCAGGATGAGAACTGCGGCAGCAGTGGGAGGCCCCATTAGCTAAAGTGGTGCTTCAGGTTAAGAATGGACTTCCAGAACGAATTAAGTTCTTAACCTGAAGTACCGCTGTATGTTGGAAGCCACCCAGAGTGGCTGGGGCAACCCAGTCAGATAGACGGGTATTATTATTAATATTATTATTAATAAAAATAATAATAAGAGAATAGGATGTCCCTATTTTCATTAGGGATATGTTGGAGAGTATGGCCTCATGGACGCAACTATGTGGGGGAAGCCAAGTCTCAGATGGTGCACTTTGGGTAGCAGCTGGGAAATGCACTGCTGTGTTCCCAAACGCCCACGTGATGGACTGGCACATTCATTTCTTCCCCTATATTGTTGCCAGTTTTAGAATACATTTTCAGAGCCCCTGGACAGCTGTTTCCTTCGTGCGGCACTGTCAAGTGGTTGGGGTGTGTGTTGCAGTGGCACACCTCTGTTTTGGCCTTCTGTTAAATAAATTGGCAATTAACCATACAGCAGATCTTGCTGCCCCTCTCTTGGGAGGCTTTTGTAAACACTTAGGGCGCATTGCTTAAAATAGCAGCACCATTTCAAGAGAACTTAAAGAGCATTCAAACGACATGATGTGGTTTTCGTATGAAGAGAAACCAAGTCAGCTCCTCGATGCCAAATGTGAACAGCAGCCGTGAAACCCCTGCAGCCTCTGTAGTTGAATCAAGGTTTAGGGAAATATGTTTTAGGATTAATTTTGTTTTATTTTTAACCTGACTCTGAAATGCCAGAGCTTCAAGAATATCGATTTTATACTGTATACCATAAAAAGCTATCATTCAAGGCAGAATAAAGAGTAAAATCCATTCTGCGGAAAACTAATGCATACATAGAATCACTTCAACACATATTTTAAAGTACATTATGCAATACATTAAAAATAATGATTTTGAGACAAATTAAGCCATAACAGCCTCAAATCAGTTTGCCTACACAGTTAATATGTTGATTAATGTCCTGTTAGAACCAAGACACTCATTTTTATCTCATTATTCAACTCAGTGTTTTCCCAAAGCTATTGAATAAAAATGTAATTATTGCTCTAAATTATGTTATTATTAACTTTCGCATGGTGTTTCTTGATAAACAGCACCACAAATAGTAGAGCCTAGTGGCAGAGAGACAAGAATAAAAACCACATCAATAAACAGAGCCATTTAGAAATATGTATTGGAGGAGGATTCGGGCAAATAAAAAGTAGGCAGGGTTTTCAAGAATATACAAAGACAATATGGGACCAAGTTGCTTAAACACTGGGGTGATGGATCTTACTCTCTCTCTTTTTTTCAATTAAAGTGCAATTGCTGTGAAAAAAAATATGTAATGTTGTTCTCTTTTAAGCTGCACACTGGAACTAAGCATTATGGTTGACAGAGCGCCACCCCACACTCCTCCTCTCTCTCCTGTGAATTTGGCTTTGCAAAATGCAGGGATGTGGGAACATTTTGTGGAAATTCTTGAGCTCCACGACACTGGCTGCTGCTGGGGTGGTCATGCTGAGGATATAGGCAATGCAACCATTATGCTACGAGTCAGTTTTGCATTTCTAAATATAAGGCGGGTGGTAGAGGAAGTATGAGGCTAATGTACATGGTGTTAAGCTACAGGGCGCCTGTAATATGTAGCTGTGGCTTGGTCTTTTATGTTATATGGGGAAAGCCATTCATAACCTCATATTTTCAAAAGTGACCTTACCTAAGGTCCTTCATGCAAGTGCTCCTTTATGCTTTTCCAATACCGAAAGTCTCAAAGGGCCAGTTGTGGGTGACCTTTACCTAAAACAAACACGAGCCCCGGAAAAGCAGGTGTGGGATCTGGTCTGGGGGCCTGGATACTTCATGGAACTCCCGTCTTCCCCCCCCCCCAGCCTTGTCAGAGATATTATTATACAATTCATCGTAACAAAGCATCTATGAAGTCTTCAAAGATAACTGTATCAATATTCCACTTGAGTTTTATTCTAACTAAGCGAGCTCTTTTCAGAGTTATGATTTTGACATTGTTATGCAAAACTCTATTTTCATGCATTCATTCCCACAAGAATGGTGCCTGCTCCTAGTAATGTTATCTAATTCAGGACGAGAGAGTGCTGCTGAATTTGGCACTTGTGGTTTCTTTGGTTCTGTGATTAAGAATGATACATTTTAAAAATGGGCTTTTTAAAAAACGACACTACATTTGCAGCCGACAATTTGAGCTAGCCGAGTTGTTGTCCCCCCCCCCCCCGCCTCTCCCTCACAGGGTATATGCTCTTGATGTTGGCTGTTTTCCATAACCAGTAAAGTCAGAGTTATTGAATTTAACTTGATTTGATCCCACTAATCAGTAACTTAAATTTCAACTGAAAAAGTCAATTCAAATGTTTAGTTACCACAACAACATAAGTAGCAATGGACACAGGCCTAGCCTATCATCCGCTCTTAATTCCTCTTGATTTCAGTGGGAGAGTTAAGCATATGTTTCATTTTCTTCCACTGAACAAACTTAAAAACAGTTACCTCTGGCTGGATCATTCCCAGTATGAATTAGCTAAAATAGTTGACAGAAGAAACCTCATAGATATGAGCTGTGGGTATATATAAACTGGGGTAACCATAAACCTTGTGCCATAGCTTCAGTCGCAAGCTATGGGTGGCAATGGCTCCTTGCTTAATAAAGGACAGTCCTCTGTTTGAAGGAGTCCCCGATTTGAAGGACTATCTGGTCCAAGAAGAGAGAGCAGGAGGGGCCTTGGAGTTGCCCAGCAACAGTTCTGGGGTTGCCATATTTTGAAGAGCAAAAAAGAGGACACATTTGCCGACTTCTACTTTTAACTATAGATCGCTATCACGACTCTACCCTTGAAAAAGAGGATGTGTCCTGGAAAAAGAGGACACATGGCAACCCTATGGTAGCAGCACCTGGGCAGGCACAAAGGTCACCCTGTCATAGCTTTCCCCACTATGGTGAGATACTTGTATTCTTAATGGCTGGCATCCATCTCTCTCAAGAGACAATGGATTGCACTTCCAAGTCAAACTGCTGTGTTAGAAGCACCAAAGTGACCTTGCTGGGGCGCAGGCCTGGGCAGTGTGTATGGAGGTCTTTAATATTCCTTAAAGATGTTCCAGTGTCCTTTCATAATTGTCACAAAGTGGCAAACTATTGTTGGCATCCATCTGTCTCTAGAGGTTGAAGTCAAATCACTACCTTAGCAGCACCAAAGTAACCTCCCCGGGTCACAAGCCTGGGGTGTGTGTACGGAGGTCCTAGCTGCCCAGATGACCTCTTGGCAACATTGATATGGTTCAAAGGAAAGCAGAGCAATACATTTGGCACCAGCTTGGCTGCAGGCATACAGGGCACCATCCAAACATCTTAGAACTCCACTCTGGATTTGTTGTAGGGTTTACTAAAAGGTAAAGGTAAAGGACCCCTGACCATTAGGTCCAGTCATGACCGACTCTGGGGTTGTGGCGCTCATCTCGCTTTATTGGCCTAGGGAGCCGGCGTACAGCTTCCAGGTCATGTGGCCAGCATGACTAAGCTGCTTCTGGCGAACCAGAGCAGTGCATGGAAACGCCGTTTACCTTCCCGCCAGAGCGGTACCTATTTATCTACTTGCACTTTGACGTGCTTTCAAACTGCTAGGTTGGCAGGAGCAGGGACAGAGCAATGGGAGCTCACCCCGTCACGGGGATTCAAACCGCCAACTTTCTGATTGGCAAGTCCTAGGCTCTGTGGTTTAACCCACAGCGCCACCCGCGTCTACTACTTAGCCTTTTTTTCTCCCAAAGATGTTCTGCCAGGCAGTGGAGACTTAGGGTCAGAGTCTTCCTTCTCTTAGCTGGGCTACCTCCCCAGGTTGACGAGTCCCATCCACCCCTCACTTCCTTCTACAACTTGGTCAGAAACTGTCTTCTTGACTGTTGGACCTAGTATTGGTCTCATCCGCTCAATCCTCCAGAGCCTGTCTCCGTATACAAGGGAAGTCCCTAACTCTTAGTTACATTATGATAATTAATTTTGCCTTTGAATCTGTATATATAAATTAGGATGTGCAAATTTAATGCAAATCAATATCCTCCGTTGCCCCCTTATTGCAGTAGCCATTCATATAGGCATCACCAAACCACAGTTAACAACAGATCAGCCTCTTTAAAAAAAAAGAAAAGAATTTTTTTATTTTATTTGAAAATATGTATTTAAGTCTAGATTTTCAAGATAGCTTACAAAAGAGAACCATAAAACAAATATAAAACAGATCAGAAACAACGGAAATAAAAGTAATTATCGCAGCAACAGTAAAAATACAAAAAGCAGTAGATATAAAATCAATTAATAAGTGACTAACACTTATTCCAGACTGAAAGCATTCTTTATCATCAGTTTAGTCATGGTACAACACTCCTGAGAGCAAAGTTTCAGCAGCAAGACAGCATTCTGTGTTCATCACACGTTTAAGAGAAATAGGTAAATTGTACACTTCTGATGTGGGAAGGAGATGGTCTTGTTGTTGTTTACCATTGTGTGTCTGCTTTCTGTGTGGAGCTGTAAGCAGGAGAAAGCATAACATTTTCTTTCTTTTTTTAAGAACAAGGTGCCTCATCCAAAATATATGCAAACGAGAGTCTATCTTTCATATGAATTTGGCAAGACCTTGCGCAGACTTTGCAAACCCAAGAAACCAAAGACCTTGCCAAGAGAATTAAATGCAAAGACAAGTGTTACTTGCTGAAATAAGGTGCCTATATCTAGTCCGTTTGTACTGCCAGGTTTACCAAGGCATAGCAAGATAAATCTATCAAAATAGTTGGAAAAGGAATGTAGTTATTACTTAAACACACGGACAATGCAGTAGGAGGAAAACTGCAGTTCTGTTAGTGAGTTTAGTTTCCTTTGGCAACCTCCATATATATTGCCAGGAATTGTCATGTACTTCAATTCCAGCCCCTCTTTATCCTAGTTAGTATCTCATCTTTTTCATGTTCCAGAAAGCTCAGCTCTTGTTTGTGTCAGTCCCCAGGTCATGCATGCGATGACAGAGACATTCTCTTTTTTCTTGGCAAAATTAGAAATGCTTATCCTGAACATTTTCTAGAGTAGAAAAGGGCTTTATAGGAGTCTTTTCACTATTTCAGAAGCTCTCGGGAAGAGCTTTGGGGAAAGACATCTGCTGCTTTGCTTAGTTTTATATATCTATATATCTATATATATTTATAGATAGATATAGATATACATATTAAGGCTGCAATCCTATTCACCTTTACCTAGGAGTAAGACCTGCTGGGGACATGGGTGGCACTGTGGGTTAAACCACAGAGCCTAGGACTTCCCGATCAGAAGGTTGGTGGTTCAAATCCCTGCGACGGGGTGAGCTCCCGTTGCTCGGTCCCTGCTCCTGCCAACCTAGCAGTTCGAAAGCACGTCAAAGTGCAAGTAGATAAATAGGTACCGCTCTGGCGGGAAGGTAAACGGCGTTTCCATGCTCTGCTCTGGTTTACCAGAAGCGGCTTAGTCATGCTGGCCACATGACCCGGAAGCTGTATGCCGACTCCCTTGGCCAATAAAGCGAGATGAGCACCGCAACCCCAGAGTCAGTCACGACTGGACCTAATGGTCAGGGGTCCCTTTACCCTTTACCTTTTAAGACCTGCTGAACTCTGTCAGTCTTACTTTGGGGGAAATTATTAGTGTTACACTAACCCTTTGATAAAAATGCCCCAACTCACTGCAAGCAATCAACATCTTGAAAAGCTTGTCAAAAAGCTTGGAGAAGACAATGCTCATGATGTTGCATTTGGCTATATCTCTTAGCCTTTGCATCCAGAATCTTAGTTAGCTCCCCTTGCCCAGCCACACCCAACTCTTTCTACTCCATCACCAGGCAAGGCCTGCTCTGCTCTGCTCTGCTCCCGGCAAACAATTTGGCAAGGGAGGAAAGGGAAAGAGCCAGTGTGGTATAGTGGCTAGGATGCTGGACTAAGACCTGCGAGACCAGGGTTCAAATCCCCACTCAGCCACGAAGCTCACTGGATAACCTTGGACCAGTCACTCATTCTCAGCCTGCCCTGCCCTGTGAGGATAAAATGAGGGGGAGGAGAAGTTTGTACCCCACTTTGAGAGCCTTGGAGGAAAGGTGGGACATATATATTCCATAAACAAATGAAAAGATCTATCATAGATCAAGTTGTGATCTGCCATGAGATCGTCAGATGAAGGATGGTATACAAATAAAATAAATAAATAAATATTAGGGCTAGGAGGGATGTTTGGTGAAGTGGCTTTTGGGAATTCTCCCAGCTGCCTCCTTCTTTCATAGCATCTGCTTAAGGGCAGGTCTTTTAGAAGGGCTGATCAGCTCACCCGTTACATGGGATCCAGAGGTCTTCCGTTAAGGGATCAGTTCTGATTACGAACACTACATCTTCTTGACACGCAACACCCCATAGTGTTGCAGTTTGGAATGTTGCCTTGAATATAGTTGCATGGATTTCTTAGGCATCTATGGACTGGATCCAACGTTAGTCCTACTCAGTCTAGATTTGTTGAAAAGAATAGGCATGCCTAACGTAGAACTTAGGATCATGATTAACCTAGGACAGTGGGTATAACTTTGTTGGATGCAACTCAATTGAATAGTGCCTGCAACATCACCGATGACCACCTACCCTCGCTTGCTGTCAGTCTGCAGCTTTCTCCTTGAGTTGGGCAGGTGCTGAAGTGAAACTGATGAAGGTTTCTCTAAGCAACCTTACTATGGGTCAAGCTCAACTCCCATGCCAGCCTTCCCTATGAAAGGCAAGTAAGATACTGTGCTTTATCTGGCCTTTTTAAGAAAAAAGGAGTAGGGGCAATACAGGACAGTGATCCCATTATTCTACCCTCTCTAATGGGTATTCCACTGGAGTCTTTGCATTTAGCCTTGCAGACCTTTCCAGGAAAGGGGCAAAAAAGGTCGTAGTAGAGGAATTGTTTCAGCTGATCATCTGGATAACCCTAACAATACATGGCACAATTCCACAACCCAGATACTTTAGGAACCTTTCTAAAGCTGACGCTTAGGTGGGCACACTTTTTTGGTTAACAGTATCTAATGTATATGGATGGATGTGTGCAATGGCAAAACATTTAAAGCCCAAAGCCTGTGATCAAGAGAAAAGGAAGTATATGTGAATGATGAATTAGTGAATATAATTATTGAGATACAATGGGACACGATGTAATTAAATAACATCAGAGAAAGAGTAGTAACCCAGACACAGATGATAAGCACTGGATACGAAACTACTCTTGTGAATGGAGGCTTGTCTTTTATCTTCATAAAAGTAGGGAAGCAGGTACTGAGCTATGGAAGAGGAGGAGGAGGAGGTTGTGGTGGTGATGGTGTGAGGGATGCTTAGCTTGATTGAGAAAGGTTAATTACATGTGAAATGAGACTGGGATTCAGGCTGTGTTTGCTCTAGATTTTGTGTAATGTTATATCAACACTGGGATTCTCTGTTCATCTATTAGCAAAACCAACCCGTTTTGTTTGGTTTCATTTCAGTGTTGTTTTAATCCCACTGAACATTTATACTGTTATTTTAATTCTGCTAAACATGTGTGGATAGTAAAATACTTCCGGAATTAAACTACCAACGGGTATGGAAAGTGATCCAGTCCTCATAAAGATTTGATCTGTTAATTAGCCATACCAATTTTATGGATCATTGCCACCCACTTAAAACACATTGTTATATGTTCATAATCTTTGCATAATGAGCCTTTATGGAGTATAGAGGCCAACTTTAGTGCAATGTTCAACAAAGCCTTTTTCCCTCACCTAGTCAATCATAACTACATTCCATAGGGGAAATAAGCAGATAAGGATTATTAAAGTATTTTCCCTGCCCTAAATATGGAAGAATTAGACCCTTTGGAAAATTATGGACACCTTTTCCATGTATGGTTTTAAATGCATATGCAGCCCAATCCTATGCTTGTTTACTTGGAAGTAAGTCCCTCTGAGTTCAGTGGGAGCAAGCATTGCATAACGTATTGTTATGCAATTGGGGATGTCAGATACCTATATTTACTGGATCCAGTTAGTGTTAGAACTTAATCAAGGCTTGGGGTGTTAAACTGGAGGTTAGACACTGAAGCCCTGGATTCAGCAAGTGTTAAAATATAAACCAGGCTAGCATCCTGGTGAGATAATCACTTGCAGTGATGAACCATTATGAAAACAAAGGAAAAGTGATGGGTCATTAAGAAAGCAAGGAGAGGGGCTCTGTGCCAGACAGCAAATGGGCTGGGCCTCTCCTCCAGCTCTTAGATAGTTAGAAGGACAAAAGCCAGAGCTTAAGAGTTCTGTGATGTGATGGGACCTAGAGGAAAAAAAGGTTGCACAATGGAAAGGGCACAGAGAGAGCCATGGCTGATTTCTTCTTGAATATAAGGCTGTGGGCTATGGGAGAAGCAAGACCCTCTTGGCGTGCTAATGCTGTGAACCTCTCCATCATAGACTCAGGTTGTAAAAAGGTAAAGGTAAAGGTACCCCTGCCGGTACGGGCCAGTTGTGTCCGACTCTAGAGTTGTGCGCCCATCTCACTTAAGAGGCCGGTGGCCAGCGCTGTCCGGAGACACTTCCGGGTCACGTGGCCAGCGTGACGAAGCTGCTCTGGCGAACCGGCACCAGAGCAGCACACAGAAACGCCGTTTACCTTCCCGCTATAAAGCGGTACCTATTTATCTACTTGCACTTAGGGGTGCTTTCAAACTGCTAGGTGGGCAGGAGCTGGGACCGAAAGACGGGAGCTCACCCCGCTGCGGGGATTCAAACTGCCGACCATGCGATCGGCAAGTCCTAGGCACTGAGGTTTTACCCACAGCGCCACCCGTGTCCCCAGGTTGTAGATGTAGGTAAATAAGCCATATATAATAAAGCCACTACAGTCCCCACTGTGCCTTATTCCCAAACCCTGGAGTCTTGCACGACATGTAGATCGGGGCAGCATCAGGGCAGGTCTTTCTTTTCTCCATGCTCATTCTTAAGACCATGGTATTGTCACTGGCCTTCTCCTTTGCAAATCTTCCTATCCCCTGCCATACCTGCTAAACCACTTCTCAGTACAACTTGATGCTTGTGTATCAGAGTCAAAGCAGCTACGAGAGGCAAGAAGGCTTCCTTCAAAATGCAAAAGTATTGTGCAAAGGAGGAGAATGAAAAGGAACACAAACTTTGGCAAAACAAAAGACCCAGCATATAGAAAGGGGTGCTCAAGAAGAATTTGAGGAATGCATTGTTGAAAGCACTGAGACTAACAACAAACGTCTTAGTCAGCCATAGTCTGGCTTACCATGTTGTGAGAACTAGATCATAATGCATTGTTGTGATCCTCCTAACAACCCTGTAAAGTAGGTATTGTTATCTCTATATTGCAGGGCAGAGGGCCATGGGAGGGGTGGTGGATCCTGAGAGACAATTCAGACCACCTACTAAATTCATAGCAAAAGGAGGTATAAAAGAGGGGGAGACACCCTGATTTGTAGCACAGACTCTTAGACACTATGGTACACCAGCTCACAACTGACTAGAACAATAAACCACCATGTATTAAATATGGCTCTGCTGTCACATGGCAAAATTTAATGGGCAAAGTCATTGTAACTGAGAGTGAGTTTATGGGGCCTGGTTGCCATTTCCAGTGGATTTTCTCTATACTGTTCTCATCCAGGCACAGATTTGGACAGACAAACCATGCGATACGAAGGCTGAGTTTAGGCATCCTCAGAGTCACAAGGGAGGAAAAACCACCATGCACCAATGATTGGTTGATCATATCCTAGGGTTGCCATATTTCAAAAAGTAATGGCTGCCCTATCATATCTGAAATACTCTATGTCCAACCCTTTTAGAACAGACTCAAGGATTGGTTGGACTGGAATGAAGACAACAGTTAAATATGTGCATCCACAATCCATTCCCTCCTGTCCAAGCAGCCATGTTTAGGAGGATATTTATGGGATTTGGTGAAGCCATTTAGATTCCCTCCCACTGACATACCTGAGCAGACTGCGGAATATACTGCAGAATGCCCTATGATTGCCTGCCAGGGGAAGCGTGTGGCTGGGGTTGGTGGCAGGGTGGCATGCAGGACAGATGGATTGCTCTGGATTGCTGTGTTACCCATTCAAGGTGTTGGCTAAACATGTTGTGTAAAAGGCTTCGTCCGAACCTATATTTATTATGCTTTCACTCACAAACGTGCTTCTGTAACTGTGGTTGGTGCTAGCCTCGTAGTATTATAAGAGAGGAAGTAAAATCCATTGTCTAGCTCCCATAATATAAGAAAGGACAACCTAAATATGGGTCATCTGCAGGTCAGCCTCCACAATTTTGGTCACTATGTACAATAAGCAGAGAGGAGATAGCATCACATCCATTCTGTGCCTGTAGAGGAAATTGCACTGGATGGATCGGGGAGGGGGGGGATTGAACCAGACCTAAATGAAAGGAGAAGGCAGTACCAATATGGCCTAGAGTAAAACGTGTCCTCTGATCTCAAATGTGGTTGGCTCATGAGTGTGGACAAACACCACAACACGTGGAAATCCCAGAACCATTCTTTCTATCATCTCATCAACTTAAAACAGGGTTGGCTGATAAAACTCCCAGGCTGGGGGGGAGACTGGAATTTGAGTCAAAGATCTTCTGGAGGGATGCAGTTACACCACTGTTGACTTACAATAACCTTTTGATAAAGAGGTAGACTTTGAAGCTTAAGATATAAACCAGAATGTGGATGGTTGCATAGTTCTCTTGGCTTAGAAGGCAATCCACCCACCCACCACTAAAGTCTAGAATAGAACTCTTTTGGGAATTTAGCACAATTCTATTACGTACATATATCATCCAATCACAGTCCCAGAGTTTCAGTTCTATAGCTTTGTGACATGATACTGTATTAATAGCTACACTAATTAGTGAAAGGTTCACAGCCTCTTTCAGCAAAAGGATTATCAGGCCCTTATTAGAACGATCCAATCCTCTTGGGTCTGCAGAACTGAGCTGGCAATCTCACAAGAATTGATTTCCTTTCTTGAGACGCAGGACTTCCTGCTTCCAGTCAGGCCGGAAATGCCAGGAGAACACCTTTGTATTTTAGAGCTTCTGCTTCTGGGCAATTTCAAGAAGCAAAAAGGCAAGGATGAAGGGGAAAGGGAAGTCAAGCCACATGAAGAGGTGGACTGGAAGGGAGAGCTACCCAAAAGGGGGCTTGAAGCAAACAGCGTTTTGTACAGGGAACAACTCCAGTCCTTGTTCAAACCCTCTGGCTAGTACTAATGTATGGTACATACAAATTCTAAATGAAATTATACCAGAAAACTCATTTGCATGCCAATATGAAAACTTTGCTTCTCAATAGAGTTGCTTTTGGGGAAACAAAGTTCAACTCAGTTGCTGAGTTAAAAATACAGTGGTACCTCGGGTTAAGTACTTAATTCGTTCCAGAGGTCCGTTCTTAACCTGAAACTGTTCTTAACCTGAAGCACCACTTTAGCTAATGGGGCCTCCTTCTGCTGCCGCGCTGCCGGAGCACAATTTCTGTTCTCATCCTGAAGCAAAGTTCTTAACCCGAGGTACTATTTCTGGGTTAGCGGAGTCTGTAACCTGAAGCGTATGTTACCTGAAGCGTATGTAACCCAAAGTACCACTGTACTGTATAAGCTATGGGGTGGAACAGAGAGCTCCGCCCTCCTCAGAACCACTAAGTTTCCCAGAATCCCATGAACTGGGACTGAGGGCCTAACTACGTATTATGTAAATTGAATGGCTGGCAGCCAAGTTGGGGTTTTTTTTTTTTAAAATCCTAGGTCTATGTAGGAACTTCCAATGGGAAAGCAGTTTAACTCTTCCCTACCAAGCTGTGACTCTGATGGAAATATCCTCTCCTGGTAATGGTCAATGAAAGGAAAAAAATAATCTCCCATTGCTACCACTATGAAGTTTCTCTGCAATTGCTAATCACAATACAAGTGGCTTATATGGGATCACACCTAGGGAGGGAAGAGTTAAGTTCCCTATGTGTATAGGCTGTGGTCCCAATGCAAAGTACACCCTTGAACCTAGAATTAAATTCCCAGACCAGTTGTAATACACTTATAAGCAGATGGGATGCAGATCACATCCAGAGCCTGATGAACGCTGAGCACTCTGCAATTTGCCGCAGGTGGTTCCACTGCAGATTTCAGTGAAAGAAATGTGAAGGGAGCATCCCTAGTCAAACAAAAGGCAATTTGTCAGTTTCTGCCTCTCCCCATGGGCTCCTGTTGTTTTGTGCTCTCCTCAGATATGGCAGTCTGGTTTGTAACTCAAGTATAGACAGCAAAGGGGGGAAGGGGTTCCCAGGAAGGAGGTGCTGAATCTGTAAACTTTTAAAAATACCTGTACTTTACAGTGCAGTTAGAGAATTCCCAGCCCAGTATAAGCTGAAACACTAATGTGTTTCACCGGCATCACCATGACATTTCTTCAGTTAAAAAAAAACAAAAAACAAAAAAATCTTAGGGGTACATTAATTCTGCTACACTCCCCGCTCCCTGATTATTACTTAATTAGGCACAAGAAGGTTTTTTTAAAAAAATATATAAAAAATTAAAGCATGAATCACCCAAGTCTGGTGTTATGCACTGACATCGACTAAGTTAACAATTCAAGGGTCAGTATTTGCAAAAGTAAGGACAAAGCTTACAAGCATTTGGATCCATCTAGCAACAATGTGCACCTTGGGATAATGGACTTAAAACAATTGCAATTAACAGGCTAAGACAAAGGATTAAAATTAAAAATGAATAGTGTGGCGCTTGCAGCTTGCTTGTAAAACAGCATTAAGCCAACTTAATCCATTTTAATTCCGGGGTTGGGGGGGAACCTACCGGCACAAATGAAATAGATTTGGGAGGAGGGTGTCGAGTTCAGCTCCTGCGAAAGTGCGATACATTCACCTGTGACAATTCTTTCTGGAATGATAAAGTAAGGGAAGTCTCTTAAGAACTCTGAGTGACTCTCTGAGGTCCCCAGAGATCAGGTGTCAAAGTTGTCTATCAGATGCCTGAAAAGAAAAAAAGGAAGCATTACGCACTGCTATTGTGAGACAGTTGTCATTGACTGATCAGGCCTTTTAAGCAAGCTTTCACAGTCAATGAAACCACCTGAATAGATGAAAGCCAGACAGCTTCTGACAAACAAGAGACTGTGGAATATTCATTGTGCATCTGTGAGGGAAAGATTAATGTATTAGAAATTAAAATGGGACCAGAACGTATGATCTTGCTCTAACACTTGGCCAGACCTGTGTCACCCATTGCTAGTGCCTGAAGTCGACAGACAATTCTGCCAGGGTAACTGAGAATCATTAAGCATCCTGCTATTGTGCGTGGTGAATAATAAAACTTTCCCCCTATTCTTTGCCTGGAGCTGACAATGAATAATTCTGGAGCTATTTGCAATGTTAACAGCACCTATCTTGCCCATCCATTCCTTTACGATAAGGATGGAAATATGCATTTCAACAGTCTGTACAGATACTGATTCACAGGCATTTCAAAGGACACCTGTCACTCAAGTGAAGGACCTGTCAGTCTCCAATGTATGATGGTGCCAGGAATATGGCCAAAAAGATTATCTATACTTTATTTCCTTTCCCCCTAACTCAGATTATAACACTGTTACATTTGCCATAGACTGACAAGTGATTTACACTCACAACTGTAATGTGTTTAAAGCTAAAGGGGTGGGGAGGCAAGCTATTCTCTTAGCCTTATTCTTCCAGGGTTTACAACGGTGTCAGATGTACTATCGCAAATGTGATCTAGACCATACAGAATGTCATTATGCCAGATATTAGAATCATTTAATCCACTGGCTAACTTAAAAGGTGACATCCGTAACACTTTTTCCTTTCACACCAGAGTCTCCAAATCTCTGGTTTCAAGAAATAATTCAGAAAGCATACCTGTGAAGGGGTCCTTTATGAAACTTCAGTAATAATACATCTAGACCAACTGTTACTATTAAATTAGCCTTCCCCAACCTGACCCCCTCCAGATGTTTTTGGACTACAACTGCCATCAGCCCAGCCAGCACATGCTGGCTGCAGCTGAGGAGATTTGTGGCCCCAAATATCTGGAGGTCACGTGATTGGTGAAGGTTGTATTTACATTGGTACCTCAGGTTACAAACACTTCGGATTGCAGACTCTGCTAACCCAGAAGTAGTACCTCGGGTTAAGAACTTTACCTCAGGATGAGAACAGAAATCGTGCGGCAGTGGCACAGTGGCAGCGGGAGGCCCCATTAGCTAAAGTGATGCCTAAGGTTAAGAACGGACCTCCAGAACGAATTAAGTTCGTAACCAGAGGTACCATTGTAGTTTTGGGGAGGGCAGGGGATGCACGAGGAGATGAGACGAATTCCTTCCATCAGATACAAAGAAGTAAACCTGTCATTCTGATGAAAGATAGCTAGCATCCTATATGGGTCAAATATCCCCTAAATTTTGGTATACGTTTGAAGTGAGCACATCATTCTTTGTGTCCTGCCCTCCCCCAATCCTTTGACAAGCCTTAAAGATCTCGAGGGCAACTCCATTTACCGTGCCTCATGTGACCTGATATGCTTTCTATGTGGTTCTGACAAAGCTGCCGAGGCAGCCGGGCAGCCAATGGCCTTTCATACAGTGAGGCACACCCTCCAGAGCAGGACTCTCATTGGCCAATTTAAAAGGCAGGAACTGGCGGGAACTCCAGCCAGCTACCTAGGTGGCCAGGGAAATTTTCCCAACAGTCACCTGGCCATGTGCATTCTGGCCGCCCGCTGGTGGTGATTGTGAAGATCTGCAACAACCACACACCCAAAGGAATAGGTAGGCATCCGTCATGAAAGCTGGTGACAGGACAGGCATCCATTATGAAAGCTGGTGACAGGACAGGACACACATCAACCAGTCAGAATGCATTTTGGGGCAGTTCATTGAACCACTTGGGCTTTCTAATTCTCTTATTCTGTTCAAGACTCTTCTAAGATCTTTGTATACACACTTGACTTTTGTATCATGCATCATTCTTCCATGATGGCAAGATAGTGTCTCTAGGATTCCCTGGTGATCTCTCATCGAGGAACTGACCAGATCCAGACCCACTTAGCTTCAGCAAAGTTGCTGTGTGATGTTCCTTCAAACCAATGCTTTTAGTATGTCAGTTTCTTCATGTAATTTTCCTCTTCAGTTGTATTACCACTGGAATTACAATTACAGTGGTACCTCAGGTTACATACGCTTCAGGTTACAGACTCCGCTAACCCAGAAATAGTGCTTCAGGTTAAGAACTTTGCTTCAGGATGAGAACAGAAATCGTGCTCCGGCGGCGCAGCTGCAGGAGGAGCCCCCATTAGCTAAAGTGGTGCTTCAGGTTAAGAACAGTTTCAGGTTAAGTACGGACCTCCGGAACGAATTAAGTACTTAACCTGAGGTACCACTGTACTGTAATTGCTATTGATACCATTTCTCTCCATTTGCTTGCTGTTGGTGTACTAGATAATGTTAGTATGGAGTGCAACTCTGAGGTATTTCTGCTTCTTGTGCATTGATGGCATGGTTATATATCTGGAAGAAGTGCATAGGCGATAATATTTGTACAGTGGTAACTCGGGTTAAGAACTTAATTTGTTCCGGAGGTCCGTTCTTAACCTGAAACTGTTCTTAACCTGAGGTACCACTTTAGCTAATGGGACCTCCTGCTGCCGCTGCACTGCCGCCACGCAATTTCTGTTCTCATCCTGAAACAAAGTTCTTAACCTGAGGTACTATTTCTGGGTTAGCAGAGCGTTTGTAACCTGAAGCGTCTGTAACCTGAGGTACCACTGTACCTTGTTAAATGTGGTGTAGCAATGATTGTGTCAGCACCAAAGCAGTCCCCATAAAATGTTGACTGCACCAGTCAAAAAGGCAAAACAAGCTGGTAAGAGTAGATGATGATGTTGCTGCTGTTTCGTTGCTGATCAATTATTACTACCCCTATTGTAAAATCACCAGTGTATGTGGCCCCTGCCCTACAATCCTATGTCTGCTTACTCAGATCTTTAAGATCTTTATTGTTCAATGCAGCTTTAACTGCTAAGCAAAGAAAGTTGTCAGAAAATGGCAAAAGGGCAGAAAAAGCGCCGGAAATTCCCCAGGTGACAACTACAAAGCACAATATCCTGAAAAATAGCAACATAAATTCTGTATCTCAAATTTCATAAATTGTGGGTTAATGAAACGAATCAGAGTGTGATTGCTTAGCAGTAGTTTATATTCAGGACGAGAGCTTTGGTAAGAGAAGAAACAAGATGTACAGCAATACATAGAAAATGAGTAGGATTCAAATCCCAGCTAAGCTCAAAGTGAAAATGAATTTCTTCCTTTGATACATGTCCCCATTTATGCAGATAACAAAAACTCCAGGCATGGAGTCTTACATACTTGAACCTGGTTGAAGCTTTTGCCCAGGGATGCCAAAATGTAAAATACTGAGCATCTTATATTTTAAAATGGAGGAGGTAAGAGATTCAAGCAAGCCTGCCCTGGGCTGTGCGTTTCTATATGTGAAACGTAAAAGAGAGGTGCAGAGGTGCTTTATGATCACCCAGAAATTATGCATCTTCTACACACTGGTACTCTGAAGTCTGAGTCTTGAATCTTGACATTAATGAACGATCTCTGGTTGGTCATAGATTTCTGAACTTATAACTTTGTTCTCTTTATCTCCTTCATATCTATTCCACCCGGAAATACCATTGTTCCTTTTATCTTGGACTTGCTCCTGGACTCAGCCCTGAGGTGGTGGAGAGGAGTGCATTCGCACAGCTAAATCTAGCGCATCAGCTACGCCCATTCCTTGAGATGTCTGATTTGACCACAATAGCACACGCCCTTGTTACACCCATTTTGGATCACAACAGCATGCTCTATGTGGGGCTACCTTTTAATCCCTGGTGCCAACTCCAGGGGGCCGTGAGTGCCTAGGCATCCACAATAATATATTTGTGGGGGCTGCCCTTCCCTGCTGTCTCCATCTCTTCATGTGAAAAAGAAGCTGCCATATCTGGCTCTGCTTGCTCCTCCACCATCGTCACCTCCTGGTCCGTGAGGGTGGAAGGGAAAGAGCCACTGCCACCAGCCATCTTGTTCGCCTCTGCCTCGCCGCCACCTCCTGATCTGTGAGGGGGAGGGAGGAAGAAGTGTTGCCGCCACTGCTGTCTGGTGTGTGTGACCTCATACACACCACATGTATTATTATCAGTGGTTCTTTTCTGGGGGAACACAGGGGTACACATACCCCTAAACATTTTGTGAATCTTTGTACTTTTGTCCATTTACTGTATTTATTTTCCCCGATTTGAACTATAAAATGGTGGTTTTCTTGAGTCAAAATGAGAGGACTCCCTAAACCTTTTAAAGAAAAAAAAACACTTTTATTATTATTATTATTATTATTATTATTATTATTATTATTATTAATTGGATTTATATATCGCTCTATACCCAGGTGTCTCAGGGCGGTTCACAGAATAAAATCAAGATATAGAACCACAAAATCCATAATAAAAATAAAAACAACCCAATAGCCCGCCCAACCAAAAAAAAAAAAAAAATTGTTATCTATGCAAAAGAGAGCCTATCACCGAAATTTGCTTTTAAAGATGAGCAAGGAAGATTTGTCGCAATTGAGATCCAACTACAAGGTGAAAAATATTTGATTGTAGGAGTATATGCACCAAATGAGGGGAAATCTGAATTTTTCAAGAAACTGCATGAGACATTGTTGGACTATATGGACTATAACATCATTTTGATGGGAGATATGAATGGAGTGGTATCTACTAACATGGATAAGTCGCAAAGACAGGTGGTAACTAAAGACGGCAGACTACCAAAAACCTTTTTTGAACTAGTTGACAATATGGACCTTACTGATATTTGGAGAACTAAGAACCCCCTTGGAAGAGAGGGAACATTCTTCTCTGAAGCCAACATGACCTGGACAAGAATTGATCAAATATGGATAACTAGAGGACTGGCACCTAAGACACGAAAAGTGGAAATTTGCCCAAAAACTTGCTCCGACCACAATGCAGTGAAGATGGAGATGAAACTAATGCCAATCGGTTCTTTTAGATGGAGAATGAATGACACCCTGTTTAGAGATCAGGAGGTGACTAAGAAGGCCCAAAAAACTTTGAGAGACTATTTCGAGATAAATTTGAACACTACGGTGGAAAAAAGAACAATCTGGGATGCAGGCAAAGCGGTCATGAGAGGGTTTCTGATTCAACAGAATGCAATAAAGAAGAGAACCCAAAATGAGAAAAAAGATAAAATCCTGGAAAAAATAAAAGAAGGAGAGAAAAGACTAAGAGCGAAATCAAAATCCCAAGAGATTCTGAGAGAAATTAAGTTATATCAAGTTCAATATATGAAAATGATAAATCAGGAAGTGGAATGGAAAATTAAGCAGATGAGACAAAAGTCCTTTGAATCGGCCAATAAATGTGGGAAACTGCTAGCATGGCAGATGAAGAAAAGACAGAAATTAAATACTATTACAAATTTGGAGGTAAATGGAAAGATCATACAGAATCCATTGGAAATTAGAAACTGCTTCCAGAGATACTTTAAACAACTCTATACACAAGGGCCACAGAAAGAGGCTGAGTTAGACCAATTCCTGAGGAAAAATGGATTACAAAAAATTTCTCAGGAAAAAAAGACATTGTTGAGTGACAAAATTACAGAACAGGAAGTGGCGGGTGCCATTCAAAATATGCAGTTGGGCAAATCTCCAGGACCAGACGGTTTAACCTCCAAATATTATAGAGTTTTGAAAGATTGGTTAATTCGGCCACTAATGGAGGTGTGCAATGAGATATTAGAGGGGGAAAAGGCACCGGAGTCGTGGCAGGAAGCTTACATTACACTTATACCGAAAACTGAGTCTGAAAAGACGCAACTTAAGAACTACCGCCCCATATCCCTCCTTAATGTGGATTACAAAATATTTGCTGACATTTTGGCTAATAGGTTAAAAAAAGTGCTATTGGAAGAGATCCATAAGGATCAAGCTGGCTTTCTCCCGGGTAGACACTTATCGGACAATACAAGGAACATAATTAACATTTTGGAGAAGTTGCAAGTGAATATAAATACTAAAGCAGTTCTAATCTTCATAGACGCGGAGAAAGCCTTTGACAACATTTCTTGGAGTTTTATGAAGAAAAATCTTCAGGGGATGGGGGTGGGTCAAGGGTTTTAAAAAAAAACATTTTAAAAGGGCATAGGATGTAAATCAGATCAACCAAAGGCCTGGTTAAAAAGGAACACTTTTGCCTGGCACCTAAAAGTGTATAATGAAGGTGCCAGGTGAACTTTCCTGGAAAGAGCATTCCACAGAGGGGGAGCCGGTGCAGAGAAGGCCCGTTCTTGTGTTGCCACCCTCCAGACCTCTCAAGGAGGCAGCACACGAAGGAGGGCATGTGCGTGTGATGTCACACTTCTGCGTTACATTGTGGGCACCCACAATCTTTGGCATGAGAGGACGCCTATGGAAGCCACCAAGTCAGAGGGAACCAGGTTGTGGAAGGTTGGTTTAGTGGCCTGTCCTATTACTCCAACTTTAAGAAGTACACTTACACCAGCACCGTCCTATACATATCTACTATAAAAAGGTGTATTAAGTTCAACAGGGCTTACTCACTGTTTATAGGATCACAGTCTTAAATATTTAGATGAATAGATCTGTAATGTGGATTAAAATAACAATGGAGAGAGTTCACAGTACATTAGTCTTTTGCTCCAACTGGAAAACATTAATACAGCATCTGAACCTCTGAGTCATCTAATCTCACGGTATGTTCTTCATGCCTGTATCTGCCTAGTGGATACAGAAAGAAAGTCCATATTCACATGCTGAGGCTTCTTATTTGCAGAGTCTGCTTAAAAGTTACAGTGGGGAGATTGCTGGAGAAACTGCTAAGACAAGTAATCTGGAAAATACTTGAGATAAATATGAACTGTTTTGCAGGGAACATTAGAACCAAGAATTTGAATAATAAGTGCAGAAACATCTTTGCATACATTTTTAAGGGGGAACCATGTAGCACAGTCTTGTCTACTCAGCAATTAATGCTGCTGTGCAATTGGGTTTATTCCCAAGTGTGCATAGGATAAGTGTTAGGCATGGTGAGAACTAAACCTGGTAAGATTTGCTTTCAAGAAATTCTAATAAAAGCAGGCTACAAATTATTAAAGGCAAATAAATTTCTAAGAGTTGGCTCAATTGGTACTTTTTGATTCATGCAGAATGTCTTAGAGATCCTAAAGTGGCTTGGGCAACCCAGTCAGATGGCTTGGGTATAAATAATAATAATAATAATAATAATAATAATAATAATAATAATGTGTATGTTCCTATGAGCAAATTGTAATGGGTAAACTAAGAGCTGATGGATATTGGCTGCAGCAACCACTAGGATAATTCCTCTAAAGATTTGGACTGAAGTATCACCAATATGCAGGTTACAGTATCTTCCACCTCTTTGCTATCTACTCATCTCACAAAGGATGCCTAACTTCTGAAGAAGGAAGTGGTACCCAGATGGATGAGGGTGAGCAAGCTGGAACTGAAGCCAGACAGGTTCCAATAAAAATCACATTGGGACATTTGTTTGTTAAGCTTTTGATTTCTCCACAACTCTTAATCTGCTAGATGGTAAGCAAATATGAAAAGGTATGGGTGGGGGAAGCTATCTCTGTCGGAATTTTGTACGAGGAGGCAACTAACATTCAAATGGGGCTGTATTCATAGCTGATGTATGTACTACTCATTAATTGTGAAAACAATGTTCTTTTTTATAAAAAAAAATGGGGCTGTATTAGGTGCTATGCAGGTATCGGGCTTCACTGAGACATATCGTTAAAGCAGAAAGATGTAACAACTGTCCCTCTAGCTACATGAATACAAAAACCAGGTGTTACCCAGGCTTGTTTGCCATCCTTAAGTGATATACACAAGTTTGGAATTGGACAACAGGAAAACAACAAATTGTTCTTGTATTCACAAAGATAGAGATTAATTTAAGGTCATGCTAGTTGTTTTTTTAAAAAGAATGGCTGGTTCTTGTTTTTGCATAGAAAGGGGAATCATTATTGTATGTTTCTGCTTCTTAAGGCACCTCTAGGCAACCTGATATCTGAGCAGCATCTAAAACACACACACCCTTTTGAATGTTTGTTGCCTCCTCCCTCACTTCATCATAAGCCCTTTACAAAATGCAGACAGAGATGGCCGCACCACCAGCCAAATATATGTATTCTCCTCCCCACCCTTTTTATTTTTCCTTTTGCTTGCCATCTAGCCTGTTGAAGAGCTCTGGAAAGCTTAAAGGCTTGCATATGATTTTGTGACATCTTGGTTGGCTGTATAAAGGGATTGCCCAAATGTGGAATTTTAAACACATTCATCCACTTACCTTATTCATCCACTTACCTACTACCACTGTGCTTATTGCCTACCCCTGCTGAAATCTACAAAGTTAGGAGACGTGAATGAAGAATGAAGACTCCATGAAAACATCAGGGAATAAGATTGTGATAAAGTGAAAATGAATTTGAGATATAGTTTATAACAGGGATATAGAAATCCAGGCACCCACTAGCTACTCGTACCCTAGAAAACGGAATCTGACTTTCTACAACACAAGTCTGGAAGCAGGATTTTTCACCTATATGGCTCCTAAGAAATCTTCTTCTTTGCAAAATTGTTTGCACTCCTGTATATTCCCCTCATTCTTGGAAGTGGAAAGAACTCTAAAATGTGCAAAGCAGCTTTCCCTAAACTCAGACTCTTCCCAGTCTTGCGATTGGCTAATCCCTTTGCCTTCCTGTTACCTCTGTCCAATCACATGCCAAGGTTTGTAACGATATATATGCCGCAGGTTATGAAAACAGCAGGAGTCTTTTCCAGCTGATTTATTCCTCGCAGTGCACGTGGAAATTGATCCTTAAAAAGAGAGAGAAGATGGTACACCTGAAGTTTAATGGAACACTGAAACAAGCCAGCATCCCACTAAATTATCAGGCAAGAGCTAGCGACAGTGGTGTGTTTTTTTTCTTCTAATGGAAAAGAAAAAAAAGGGTGATGCAATTAGAAATGTGTGGGTCTGGGATTTAAAAATACTTAACAATTATTTCCATTTAAAATAATTTTGGAAGAAAAATATTTTATACTTTGGGAAATAGTTTTTGACATTTTGGGGAGTGGAGAAAGAACAATGGACCGTTTACAGGTCTACACCGTAGATTAATGAATCTAATTGAGTCTGTAGGGAAATGTTTCAGTTTAACTACTGGAACTAATTTATACATTCACTACATCGTAATAAGTCAATTTAAGTTTCTGGAAATAAAACTGGATATCCTGGGTATAGATTTGAACTATAAATTTCTGCAAGAAAGGAGTCTGTGTTCATTATACATTGTAAAATTACCATATGGACCTGTCAACACTTCTTAGCACAGCTTTGTAATAATGTCATTTAGTTTAACATTGTAATGTGCCGACTGAATTAATGCGTATGACAAAATGAATGCCTCCCAACCAGTGGTTTTGAGGGAAGTTTGGAACTATGTATTGTGGTTATACAGACAAATCTCTCCTTATTTACAAAATCAACACCTACCCTTTGATTGAGCATGATTTGTGTTATTTTGTTTCTCTTCCTGTACCAGCTTGAGACCCTTCCATTTTTGTCTCACAACCAAAAGCCAAATCTGAATAGTTGCCAGACGACCAAAAACATGCACATAATCAAAGTTCTGAATAAATGAGATGCTATTTTCTCACGGCTAACTCACCATCATAATGCATGGGAAATACTCTATTAGCTCAAAATATAATTTCAGATGATTTAGGCTCCAGCAATGGGTGTTTCAACTCTAGCCTTCTCTTTGTCTAGATATGCTTCCTTACGCGTCAGTCATTGCTAGGACTTCATTGATTGGCTGAAAATGCTGAAAGGTGGGTGCAGGCTGGTTTCTCAGAAATCAAATTAAGGTAATGAAGTTTGCATTTTTTGCATCGTATCTCAAGTTCTACAAGGACTAAAGACTTGCTTATCTTCAGGTGGGGGAAAGCTGAGAAGCCAAGGAATGCTGCTCAACCTACTCACCTAAACCACAAACACCCATAAGTGGGGGGGGGGTCAGAGTTAAGAATACCACAAAATGTATATTTTCTATGGAAGAAGAAACTTGGCGCTTTAAAATCAAACAAGCCACAAACACTTGACAGAATGTATCTAGTCAGCAAATAATATTTCACTGACCTGAGCCATGCTGATCAAGGTAAGGTTCAGTTCTTTCCAGCTTGGTCTGATATTCACAGCAATCACTAGAAAGTGAGAGAAACACCCTCTAGCCCTCTAAAATAAAAACATCACCAAGCATGTGTAGCTCAAGTATCACAACCTTCTAAAATTTACTTTGCCCCAGATTCGTGGTAGCGGTGGTGGACCAGGAAGGATAGGGTCTAACTAGTATTTGCTGGTATAAGCTCTGTATTAGCTTCAGTCAGTTTAATTGCACCACAGAAGTGCCTGCCTCATATATTGTTCAGCCTTGATATAATGGAATGGAAAATACCCAGCAAATTTTAAAGGAACTATTAGAAAGACTATTCAAGGCAGCAGAGATATGACATGATCAGAGCTCCCCCCCTCCCCGAACATGAAGCATGGGAAGTCCCAACAAAAAATTTATAATTTAGGCAGAATATTTGGACAATTTGATATGTATTTGTATAATTTGGAACATTCAATGTGATTTGATTGGATTGTTAAAATGGGAAACTTAATAAAAATGATAAAAAAAAAAAAAGGAAAATGCCCAGCAAATACAATGGCCAAATGGTGTCATCCATATTCTGGTTAAACTGGTAATGGTAGATATGCTATTGATAGCCTTGAATTCGGTACACCAATTGGCCACAAATACCAAGCACTATACCAAGCATCTCTCTAGAGTCAGGAAGGGTTAATCTGTGGCCCTCCATATTGTGGACTCCCAACTTCCATCAGCCCCAGTCAGCAGCAGCGGAGCATATGCCCATGCTGCCCAGGGCGGGCGTGCTCCTGAGGGGGGTGGAGAGTGCCCTCCCAGGCGCAGGATAGCCACTTGGGTGCAAAGAGCGGTGCGCACACCCTGCAGCCGAGGCAGAGAGAGACACCCTAATAGACAGAGCAAGCCACCGATGGCGGACATTCTGCGCACTGTACGCCCGCTACTCCCAAGCCTCTCCCAGCTGTCAAAACGAAGGGGAAAGGGGGAATGCCGCCAATGTCACCCCCCTCAGCAAGGACACCCAAGGCAATCCGCCCCCACTGCACCCCCTTTCTCCGCCCCTGCCAGTCAGCATGGACAACGGGCATGGCTGATGGTAGTTGTATTCCAACAATATCAGGAAGGCCTCAGCCTCAAAATTTCGTTCACACAACCAGAATACCTTCCCCCACTGAACTGACAAGCAGACTGCTAACATGGGGGGGGGGGCTAAAAAGAGGTTTGTGGTTGGCATAGAAGACCGTCGAATGAAAAGCCTGTCTGGGTCTACTTGCACTGTATCTTTCGAGTCTTGGATTACAGCCAAGATGACTAACTGGACCAACATAACTCAGTTCTCCTCTTGAGGCTGACAAAAAAACCCACTCAAGTCAGCAGACAAATTCCAAATAATTCAACAGGCTTGGGTCCTTTATGAGCATTCTTATTATATGAAAGCACTATTGTGAAATATTTGACATTTCCTTTCATTATTTGCCCTCAACGTTGATTTTAGGATTCTGGCTGTAACTCGCATTGTGGTCAATTATCTTGCAGGAGGATCCGATATGGGAGGACGGCAAGATTTTATATCTTGTGAAAACAAACCAATGTGCTTTGTGTTGACACAAAACTAAAATAATATTAAGTGTTCATTGTATGAAACTCATTAAATACACAGTTAAGGATTAAACGTCTCATGAAATGCTGTATTTCCATGGGATGTGTGAAGCTGCACACACACCAAAAAAAAAAACTGTCTGCAGAAGCTTATGGGGAAAAAAGTAATCTAAAATGCTTTTTTCACAAATATTGTGTCTTATTATGCTGTCCTTAAATGGTGTGCTTCAGTGTTGTCCCGTTTGCTGTGGGAAATTTGAGGCTTGGAATTACAGATAGTCATTCATGACTCTTCTGTAGCCAGTGGCAATTCCTCCAAAAGAATAAGGGGGGAAAGGAAGGAGGGGGGAAGAATTGTATCCTAACTTCTGAATATCGAAAGAAAACTTAATATGCTACAACACAGGTATAGAACAAGCCTGCACAACTTTCAACACACCAATTCCTACCTGTGATTTCTGCATTGACCCCTTTTCCAACTCCACAATCCTATGATTCTAAGTTGGGCGCAGACCACCAGCACCTTTTTGCAGCTGCTTAACAACCCTGCATTTCTTTTACAGTTCTGGGTAGGAATCGAAAACAAGTTTATTATCGTCCGAAAAGGCTACCTTATATGGCTTAGACGAGCCGAATTCAGCTTGGTAGGTAACATCATTTGCGGCTGGTATAGAATAACGTTGATAGTGTCAATGCTGCACAGGGCTCCACCTTGCAAGGTGTTGACCAATTTCTGGGTGGGGGCAAGTGTACTCAAAACTACATTCAATTCCCAGTGAAGCCTGCAGAGTTCGAGAGCACTCATCACTTCCAGATGTTAGGTCGCATAGTGAGTGATCCCGAAAATGCTGACAGCCACATCTACACAATCATAATTGTAGTGCCTTTACAAATTCTTACAGTGCAGTGATTTCACCTTTATGCAAATGATCATATAACGATGCAGTTTGAATGCTCCCAGCACAGCAGCCAGGTGGAGAGATACCTCTTTCTGAATTCCTCTTTGTTACATCAGAAAATTATGGTAATGTGTACTGCATTCTTAAGAAAATGCTTCCTTTATGGATCTCAGAGCTATTATGGCAAAGGAGCACAGTTCCACAGAGGGCCGGGGGGGGGTGTATTTAAACTGAGTGTAGATTTTGGAACCCCAAACAAGATTTTCTCCCAAGGAGTCCTATTCACATAGATTTTATTTTTAAAATGTATTTATAATACACTTTCTGATTAAAAGCCATGGTTGTGGCTAAGAAAACATTGAAAACGAGATAAAATTGTTGCTTAAAAAACCCCAACCACACCTAATTATGTAGACAAATGAATTAGTGCATCAGAAACAGGTAAAAATGTAAACAGGGTCGCCTCCAAGATCTCTGGAGTACCTGGGCCTGGTGAAGAAGAAGAGAAGAAGAGTTTGGATTTGATATCCCGCTTTATCACTACCCTAAGGAGTCTCAAAGCGGCTAACAATCTCCTTTCCCTTCCTCCCCCACAACAAACACTCTGTGAGGTGAGTGAGGCTGAGAGACTTCAGAGAAGTGTGACTGGCCCAAGGTCACCCAGCAGCTGCATGTGGAGGAGCGGGGAAGCGAACCTGGTTCACCAGATTACGACTCCACCGCTCTTAACCACTACACCACACTGGTGCCTAAGTGCCAGCGAGGGGGAAAGTTTCCCTTGGAAAGGATTTTGATCACTTTGGTGCAAGTGGAAAGTTGGGAAAGCACTCCAGCACTGGCAGGAGGATATTAGACAAGCATTCATACCGACGCATGGCAAACTCAAGAAACACAGTCTTACTTTGAAGTAAATCTTGTGGAGCTCGATGGCATTTACCCCATACCAAGGGTGATTAGGATTGTCATCCTAAGACCACATTGCAGTTCTAGACGTATTTACTTGGAAGTAACCAATCAAAGTAAGCCATACAGAGAGAGGAAGAGAGCAGGCGAGCAGGGGAAGGAAGGCTGGGCAGCCAGGTGGAGGACAGACATGCACACACTACACACTTCCATGCGCCTGCCGCAACCGCTATGCTTTCCTTGCTCATCCTGGAGGCAAGCTGGAAACGGAGGGCGGTATGTGGCTGTGGGGAGGCAGCCAGGGGGAGGCGGGAATGCAGGTGGGTGGGGGAAGCCAATATTGAGGGGGCTGCGCTCCCAGATGAAAATTATTGGGGGAGGGGGCCAAGGGATCCCAATCTAGATTTGGCACCTATGCCCTCCAGCACTGAAGTGGTAACACTGATTTCATGTACCTTCACACAGATCTGGGAAATCTGGAATTTCAAATGTTGTTGACCAGACAAGATTTGCATATTACAAATTTCAGGTGCACTGGATAAAAGAACTGTGAAAAAACAAAAGCAAAAGGGGGTGTGGGAATGAAGGAGTCCACATTCCAACCAACGGAGGTGTGTTAATTTTGTTTTTCAATTTTGTGCACCCCTACTGAGCAATACTATTTCAGTTGTTACATTTTCCCTAAGCTTTTGCATCTAGAAAAACGATGGGGGGGTGGAGGATTTTATTTAGAAATTTACGTGCTGCCATTTGGCAAAAGGCCACAGGGCATTTTACAGTGTAACAACAACATAAGAGCCATACAACCCAGTAACTTTACAAACCAACACAACCGTTTCAATACAACTCCTAATGAAAGCAGCAACATCAAACTAGACATTGGAATCAGACCTTCCTGTGCTGAAGAAAGAAAGAAAACGTCTGCCAAATACTCTGCATCATGGAGAGTTATTAGTATATGGATTTAGTTACTGTAGTTAAGTATGTTTTGCTATTCAGGGCATGTCTTACCATCAGGGTTGCTATTAAAAAAGATGCAGAGCCCTCTTGTTACACATCAAGGGGGCACTCATCTGCATACGCCACTTGAAGGGAAGCTCAGAGCTGTCGAAAGGCTACTTCTCAATTCCCCAGGTATTTTAAATGACCAAACAACCTGAGCACTGAAACTGATTTCCAGAAAAAAGAAAGAAAAGATGTTACTATTTGCTACTACATAGTTCTAGATAGAGAGTATTTTCCTCCCATGAAATCTGAATTCATCGCAACATAATGGGGAGTCTCTCTTGATGAGTTGGCCACATTTTGTTGGGCAAAGGAGTCTGTGAACTCAGGAAGTGGCTGTATCAATATCAGATTCCCTTCCTTCCCCATATAAGGGTAGATAATTCTATGGAGCACTGCTTTTCTAGGATGAGCAAGCTTTGGTCGTATTCAAGGGTTGTACTATTCCAGTGGTCCAGTTTAGCTTGCACATTCCTCCCTCTCCTTAGTGTGTGTGTGTGTGTGTGTGTGTGTGTGTGTGTGTGTGTGTGATAGGCACCCCAAAGGAATTTAACAATAATACAAAATGTGTATGAAATTTAATAAACAATGCAAATATAAAATATTAACACAGCAATCTAAAGCCCACTTATGTCAAGTTGGTGGATTGAATGGAGATCTGCCCAGCTCTCCCATCTAAGCCAGCCTCCTAGCTGCTGCCCCCAAAAGAATGCTGTGAGCACCAGCCTGTTGGTGCTAGCTTCTCCCTTCCACCAACTGGAGGAGGCAAGAGGGGGATCTACTAGTAGTATCTCCATGGGTGGGGGCCAGTGGAGTGCCCTAAAATGGGGAAGTTCAAGGATGGAGCATGGGGCTGAGCCAGCTATTATGTGATGACATCGGGCTCAACCCAGATCTAATTACTTGTGCAGTCTGGAAGCAGCACAGCAATCGCTCTGCATTAGATCCAGTTGTCCTGTCCTGCTCCTTCCACCATGGCTGCAGTTGAGTGACATGGCTGTGGATGCAACTCCACAAAGCCCTGCTGATGCAACCTCATCTACCCTCCTTGCAAACAAATCAGAATGTATGCTCACTGAATAGCTAATGTAGTCTGACCTCCCTGCATGTAAATCAGGGTGAATGCTCAATAAACCAGTTGTCCAAACGTGATCAAAGAGTGTCATTCAAAAGAATGTCATGGAAAGCAACACAAAATATCTACACCTACCCACAAGGATGAACACCAGTAGCCACTAGACGCCTGGCTATCAATATTATCCAAATACTTGGGAAAATAAAACACCTTTGCCTGGTACCAGAAAGATGACAAAGTCAGTGCCAGGAGACCTGCCTTGGAGAAGGCATTCCACAATCAGGGGGTACCATAGAAAAAGGCTCATTCTCCCATTACCACCCTCCAAATGTCTCCTGGACTGGATCTCGGATCTCAGAATCCAGATAGGTTCATTGAGGAAAGGCAGTCCATGGGGTGTTGGCATCCCAAGCTGTGCAAGTCTTTATAGGTCAGAACCAGCACCTTGAATTGGTCCAGGAAGCAGTGCAAGCAGTGCAAGATTGATCCTGGTTTTATTGAATCATGGTTTGAACAAATCATAGTGTCAGGGGTTCAGGAGCAGAGGGAACGGATGGCGAGGAATCGGAAGGAGAGGTTAGCGATGATAGCCGTCCGAGATCTCTAAGTCTGTCCAGCGAATCGGAGGATTCACAGAAAGGGGCTCCCGTGGGCAGAGCTGGGGGGTTACCAAGAGGGGCACCCCAGGAAGAAGGGACCAGAGGGGATTCAGAGAGCAGCAGCTGGAAATCCGGACCAGCTACTCCACCAGAGAGCAGCAGGGGGGAGGAGTTCCAGGCACCAGCGACAGGCAGCTCTCCGGCAGCAGCCACGCCTGCGTCAGAGAGCGAGGAAACGGTAGAGAGGAGGGTCGGAGACAGCGCGCGCGCGCCAAGTTCAAATGTACCAGAGGGAGGCGCAATGAGCAGCCCGGAAAGGGAGCCAGGTCCTAAAGCCCGCCGAAGGGAGGGGGAGGAATCCGAAGGGTCCGCATCCGAGGCATCCAGGAAGGAAGGAACCCCGGGGGGTGGTAGGACCCAGAGGCGAAAGGAGAGACGCAAAAGGTGGAGCAAGGCTAGGGTCTTGAACTGGTGTACAGGAGGCGGAGATTCAGATGGGACTTCGCCGATCTAGGGAATAGACGTAGAGACGCACGCTAAGATGTGGAAATGGAAATTATACTTCAATAAAGACTTTATTCCGTTCTACCGGCTAGCGTTGGTCCTTTGTGAGCCGGGACCTAGAGGCAGTCTCTGACACATAGTTTCTCATATTTTGACTCTGGGAAACTCTGGGTTGTTCCAGGCCCCAAACGAAATTTTTATTACACATTTTGGAATGGTTTCTAATTTGCTGGGAGCCATCATGAACACTGTGATCACGAAAAGAAGACAGGGTATAGGTTTTCTTAAATAAGTAAATGTTTTGGAGGAAACATGCAGTGACGAGATGTCAGCATGAGGTAAGCAATAATATATTTTCCTGGGTGGGGAGGAAAGAGAGGACTCAGTATTGGAATGGTGTTTTGGCAGCAGTACCATGTCTCTGCATAATATAGTTACTCCTCCAGGAACCCCAAGCCCATCACTCACTGCAATTTGATGACAGTCTTCCATTTAGGCCTTTTATGAGGAAAATATATTTCATTGCAGTTGGCAAAAGAAATGCCCCCTTCCTAATGCAATATCATTTTCTTCTGGAATGAAGCAAGTCTGTACAGTTTAACTGCTAATGTTTACAATTGGATTTGATACTGCAAGATTTCCCTTAGGATGCAGTCTTAAGTAAGGAACAGCCAAATAGCTAAGATTCCGACCTCCATGAATTAGTGGAATGGGCTAATCCTTGCAAACAGATAAAAATTTAAGATAGGATATTAAGATTTTTATCCAATTGCATAGATCTGTGTAGATCCAGACATATTGTGAGTTTATACAGGCAGCAACTGATAGGAAGAAATTAAATATAAACTCTGTGCCTTCTAATCCAATATCCTTCAGGACATTTTATTTCTAAGCACAGTTCTTTTATTTAACATGGACATACTGGGATTTTTAAAAATATTATTGTTATTATTATTAGCTGATTTAGCACTAAAGCCCAAATGATAAATCACAAATTAAATGCTAATGTACAGTCATTACCGAAATGTTGAATTCTGTTTTCCATCTACGGTTATAATAGTTAATGTCACCACTTGTACAATCCCGGTGGCACCAGCCCATAAAAAGAAGATGATAAAAGTTTAGAGCAAGAACTATAAATTCATCTCCTTCCCTGAAAATGAAAGGCAATTCAAGTTCAGGTAGAATATTTTATTTCACACAAACAACACCGAAAGAAATGTTAAGGATGGTTATATAGGAAGTAGAATGTTCTGCTGTTGTCACTCCACAATTCTAGATGGCATGACAAAGGGCTGAAGTCCCATTAGATTATTCCACCCCCAGCGGCATTTCCAAATGCAAGAAAAATGCACTAGGTGGAAACGGTATTTAATTGCATAGAGTTGTAATAGCGCAGTATCCTTGATTGTTATGCTAGGATTAAAAAAGTTAGGAAGCTGCCTTGCGCACTCTGCGTTAGACCACAGTGGCCGGAAGTTTAAGGACAGGCAGAAGGAAGTACTTCTTCAGACATCTCATAGATAAACTATGGAATTCATAATCGGAAGATGGAGTCATAACACTGGCTACCAACCAACTCAAATAGCTTTAAAGGGGTGGAGGCAGACAAATTCATTGAGGACAAGGATAGCCATGGGTACTAGCCACAATGTCTGTGTACTTCTTCCAGTATTGGAAGCTGTATTCCTCTGAATACTAGCTGCTAGGGATGGGGATGTGGGTGGCGCTGTGGTCTAAACCACTGAGCCTTTTGTGCTTGCCTATCTGAAGGTCAGCAGTTCGAATCCCCATGACAGGGTGAGCTCCCGTTGCTCTGTCCCAGCTCCTGCCAACCTAGCAGTTTGAAAGCACTCCAGTGCAAGTAGAAAAATAGGTACCGCTGTGGCGGGAAGGTAAACGGCGTTTCCGTGCGCTCTGGTTTCCATCACAGTGTCCTGTTGTGCCAGAAGCGGTTTAGTCATGCTGGCCACATGACCCAGAAAGCTGTCTGTGGACAAATGCCAGCTCCCTTGGCCTGAAAGTGAGATGAGTGCCACAACCCCTTAGTCACCTTTGACTGGACTTAACTGTCCAGGGGTCCTTTACCTTTTCTTACCTAGTTGCTAGGGAGCACAAGTAGGAAGAGTGCTGTTGTGCTCATGTCCTGTTTGTGTGCTTCCCATAGGCATCTGGTTGGCCACTGTGAGAACAGGACACTAGACTAGGTGAGCAGGGCTCTTCTTCCATTTGTATGATCCACCTTCTGCCTATCGATGATCTTCCCACCTTCTACAGATCAATGTTTTTAATTGACGCTGTCAGAATTCTCCAAATACTCCTACTGCTCTCTCCAGCAGACCCTGACACCACACCAACTTTTACTGAAATGTGATTTATCCTCATCACCATTGAAAAACCACACTAGCACAAGATCAGAACTTCATTGGGAACTGAGACAAGCGGGTTACCCTCCTGCTTAAAGGTAAAGGGACCCCTGAACATTAGGTCCAGTCGTGGACAACTCTGGGGTTGTGGCACTCATCTTGCTTTATTGTCTGAGGGAGCCGGCGTACAGCTTCCGGGTCATGTGGCCAGCATAACTAAGCCGCGTCTGGCGAAACCAGAGCAGTGCACGGAAACGCCGTTTACCTTCCCGCTGGAGCGGTACCTATTTATCTACTTGCACTCTGACGTGCTTTCGAACTGCTAGGTGGGCAGGAGCAGGGACCAAGCAACAGGAGCTCCTCCTGCTTAGGGTAGAACTAAAATCAAAGTGAAATTGGGCAAAGCAAGTCTGTCCTTTTCTGACTAAGGAACTGTCTCGGAACTCAAGCACTCTTCTGCAACAAGACATCACCAAATTCCCTGTCCTCTACAATCACCCTGATATTCACCAGACATTCTTCAATAAGGTGCCTACAGAGTATAGTTTGAGAGGATTTTGGAAAAGCCCGTCAAACCATACAGTGCATGGGAAGAGCTTAAAATACTAAACAAGTTACAAAAGGGGGATCAATATGCAGGCTGACTGAGCAACTCCCTTCAGCTCCAGACAGAGCCCTGAAGGCCAAATTAGGTGTGACACCATTCACACAGTGAGCAATTCTGTGAATAGCATCTCATCTACTTTGGCCCTGAGAATATAAGCAAAGGGACTTCTTTTGGAATACAAACTCACGCCACTCTCTGTGTTCTCTGTGTGGGCAGTTATTCTACCAGTCTTTAGTTTATTTTAGGCTTACCTGTTGCAGATCACTTTCATCTGCTTGGTTCTATTTCATCCTGGCTCTTGTGGTTTTAATGGGACTGCGATTTTAATTATTTTAAACTGCCATGGGAGGAAGCCTTTTTGTCATGGCCAAAATGGTGGTACAGAACCCCATCACAAGTATAGGAATTTCACTAGTATATCAAGCATATAGTGGCTGCACAAATAGGCATGGTGAGAAAATTCAGTCAGTTTTCTGCTCCCATGTTCCCCAACCAAACTAAAATATCCTTCCTAAAAGGGCAAGGAACTGCAGGATACCAACAAACAAAAATGCAAATTAAAAAATGGATGCAAAAGGACTCCGACATGTGGCTGTGCACAGAAGATGCTGTCTAGATGAGAGCATTGTTTTCAGTGGGGTTCTCTGAGCATTGAGATGTACACATCGAATGAGCACCTAATCCATGAGGTTCCAAAAGTCAAAGGTGATCAGATATGCTCCGGTCACATCACTTCTCACCTATATGAGAGGCTGTTAAAAAAATGATTTGTTTTAATGTTTGCAGCTCCCACAGACCAGGTATTTTGGGGTCAGTTCTGGTGTTGTAGTAAATGCTTTTAATGATTTGATTATCATGATAAGAATATCGGCTGATTATTTGTTCTGATTGCTCATTAAGGTGTTTTCTCCTGCCTGAGGAAATGTGGAAAGCTCTCTTATACCAGGGCCAGACTCAGATCACTGGTTGATCAATATCAGATTTCTCCAGGGTATCAGAAAGTGGACTTTTCTAGCCCTGCCAGTGATTGAACTGGGATATTTTGCATGCAGAGGATGTACTCTACCAATGAGCTACAGTCCTTCTCTAAAAAAACACCTGATCAGGTAAAATTGATGGGTAAACCAGTAATAATGAAAAGCCGTAACAACTGCAGTTAGTGCTAATTTGCAAAACAAAATTTAAAAGGTCCCTGAAAGTAATTTCAAAATCCTTTATCCTGCTATCCACTTTGCATTTACCATGGTTACAAATAATATCTAGTTCCAAATATATATGATTAAGATGGTTGTGACATATGACTACAGAATCTTTATATCATATACTTGTCTGCTCTTGTGAAAGAGTTCTCTGGCATGGTACTGGGCGGGGGGGGGGCGGTTGTGGATTTATGTTCCTTTACAAACCCCTCTTACTCTCCTTAGGAAAAAAAATCTGTTTAAAAAGATTTCTGCATAAATACAATAGCTCCCTCTGCAGGTCTTGAAAAAAAAATCAATTTAAACCCCATAAAAACATGTATCCATCACTATGGTACTTTTAATTAAAGTAGACGCTAATAATGTGCTATTCATTTCATGCTAATTGCAATTTATTTTCACACAGATTAATGCAATATATGAATATGATCATTGCTATGAATTTTATTTTGTGTGCTAGCATTGTATTCAAATCCACTTTCATTTTGAGAATGCAAGATCTCCTTAACCGCTACTCCACTGACTGTGTTACTTGTGTCAAAATGTGTTGTTCCGATTACAAAATGTATTTTTCTTAACTCTTTGGCTGCCTGACCATCAGCCTGAGTTCATCTCTGGAAACAAAAGGCCCAAGTGTAGTTCCATGTTCATTCCTTTGTATGTCATATGCAAAACAACCTCTTCACCCCTTTATTAACATGCTTTGATTTTTGCTCTGAACCAAGAGGACTGAGGATAGTATCTCCTACACCCGACATATCATTAAGTTTTGTTTTGAATCATACACTTGCCCCTGAAATTATTGGTTTTGCTTGCTCCTGTGCCCGAACTTCCGACTGGGGCTACTTTAGACAATACTAACCCAGCCATTGCATAGAGGAAGACATTCTTCCCATCTATTGTGCCACTGCCTCTATCTCTGTTATCCCTGGACATCTACCCAGGGACATCACATCCAAATTATGGACTATGCACACAAAATCCGACATGCATAGACCAAAACCACATGGTCCGATAAAATCCGGGAGCTGAGCATTCATTTTTGGCCTGTGAAAATAGGCTTTTACATGCATAGGGCATCATCTGAACATGCCATCGCCACATAGACATGTGAAGATTGTGAAGGTGGGCATTTGTTGTTATTTGAACTGGCCCTTGGGAAAGTGGCAACAGGAAATAATTTCACAGGTAAAGTATTCTGTAAAGTTGAACTAATTCAGTAGTGGTTTTTAGGGGTGGTGGAAATAGCTCTCCTTTTAGTGTGCTTGTTGATATTAACACTGTTATATAGGACCAAGTTGCACAGTAGATTGGCATGGAGTTTTCACCAAAGAAAAGTGATACCACATGGGTAAGTGAAACTGCACAGTATGAGGACTTGCTGATCAGAAGGTAGGCGGTTCGAATCCCTACGACAGGGTGAGCTCCTGTTGCTCGGTCCCTGCTCCTGCCAACGTAGCAGTTCGAAAGCACATCAAAGTGCAAGTAAATAAATAGGTACCGCTCTGGCGGGAAGGTAAATGGCATTTCCATGTGCTGTTCTGGTTCACCAGAAGCGGCTTAGTCATGCTGGCCACATAACCCGGAAGCTGTACGCCGGCTCCCTCAGCCAATAAAGCGAGATGAGTGCCGTAACCCCAGAGTCGGTCACGACTGGACCTAATGGTCAGGGGTCCCTTTACCTTTACCTTTAGGCCACCTCAAGGAGCACCCCGCTCTTCCTTCTTATGGTTCCCAGACTGAACAGCCCCTCACACAGAAGACTCCTTCAATCAGAGGACTCGCCTCTGTAAAATAGGAGAGGAGGTGGTCCCTCTTAGCCATACTTGGCAGCAACGATCTGCCAGCACATATAGATTGCCGCAAAGGTTTTACAATGTGTTGCATTAACTAATGTTTGAAAGGGCACCCAACCGTGCTTCTAAGTATCTGGAGAGGGATGGTGGAAAAAAGAGGGATGCAGATTATTATGAGGCGTTTTAAGTGTTCAGCCCAAGTTACACATTGCTATCTAGGGAAGAACCTTTTTAATTTTACATTTATGTTGTATATTGATTTCCTTTGGAAGTGTTGACAAGGGCTATTACTAGTACCTGTCTAGTTAATACTTAATGGCGGTTATGCTCCTATGTCAAATGGGAACGATCTCACCTCGCACACAACTGAACACATTTCTGCACACATATTACTTGTGCAGGGGTTGTTGTTGTTGTTTTTTAATCTATATGTTCAAACCCAGTTACCATCTATGTCCATCTATGAAAAATGAAAGTCTGTAGGCAAAATCATTTCTCCATGTTTATGGCAGATGCACTTCACTATTATTAACTGAGATTTTTCTGGTGGTCTCTCAACATGTTGATGCTGTTTTGTGAGGCTGTTTGCAGAACAGCTCGTGCTGATACTAACATAGCTCTGCGGATTTGGAACAAACAAAAAAGCAAAATGTTGGGTCTAAGCCGAGATCACTCATTTGGTTTCAGTTGGGTTTTTTTCTTCCCCAATCAAAAAGCACCTCTATTTTTTTATAATGACTTTTGGCACCTCTCTTGTTTTCTTGCAGTGGGAGGGCAGGCATTCATTTCTCACTTCCAATAGGCCAGAAGCCATCCAAGCAAGCCCCAAATGGACAAACGCCCAATGATGGATGTGTTCTGCCCCTGAAGTAGCCCATGTGATGGTGGGCATGGCTAAGGACATGACTTCTGATTGGCTGGTGAAGAGCGCTTCCCAAGGATGTAAACAGACAGGCTACTGGTTCATATCAAGCTCAGTCAAACCAGTTCTCCCCTCAGTATGGCCCTTAGGGACTGCACAGCTCATGCCTGATTTTATTCCCTCCCCCCTTTTAATTAAGAAGTATGTAGCCATTTTTGTTAGCAATGCCTGTGAGTGCTCCTGTAGGGAGAGCAAAAGCATGCCAAGATAAATGGAATGTGTTGTAGGTGTTAGGAAGACGAATTAATTCTGGATGAGCCAACCTCAACTTTCAAATTTCCTAACCTCCATCTGGTTAGCTATGCAGCTTTAATATTCTTTTAACAGATGCTTAATTTCCCTACCACCACCTCAAATGTATTTTACACATGTGATTGCATGCTGCCTCCTGAATCATTCCTCAAAGGGCCTAACTAGTACATATGGGGCTGTGTACACACAGAGCACGTTCAGAGCACATGTAAAATGCCATTTCCTCCAAATAATCCTGGGAACTGGTTTATTTAGGGTGCTGGGAATTCAAGCTCTGTGAGGGGTAAACTGCAGTTCCCAAGGTTCTTTGGGGGCAAATAATGTGCTTTATACGTTATTTAATTGTATGGTGTGTATGCAGCAGGGTCCCAGACCCCAACGAGCTTAGACAGCTGCCCTTGCTGTTTGCAGGCACAAACAGTCCCTCCTTCTCTGTCTTCTTGTCCTACCAGAGAAACCCTGGGAGAGTAAGCAGCCCCACCTAACACCCCCTTGGTATCCCCTTATGTTCTTAGGGTTCTCCAAGCTGTGTGATTGAGCAAGCAAGCAGCAAACTGTTTAGGAAACACAGTGGTACCTCGGGTTACATACGCTTCAGGTTACAGACTCTGCTAACCCAGAAATATTACCTCGGGTTAAGAACTTTGCTTCAGGATGAGAACAGAAATCGTGCTTCGGCAGCGCGGCAGCAGCAGGAGGCCCCATTAGCTAAAGTGGTGCTTCAGGTTAAGAACAGTTTCAGGTTAAGAACAGTTTCAGGTTAAGTACGGACCTCCGGAACAAATTAAGTACTTAACCCGAGGTATCACTGTATCTGTTTGTGTTTTCAGATATACATTAAGAGCTCTGTGGTGGAAAAATTGTCCACAAGTGTGCACAAGGGACAAGAAATCTGGGCACCAAATATGATTCTGAAGAATCATAACTTTACTTAATTGAAAGAGGACCACCAGAAACTCATGGACACTTAGGTAAAGGTGTACTTTGGTACATGACTGCTCAGACTTGACTTAAATAGTGATTGTTTTTATCTAAATTGGACCAATGTACTATGGTGGATAACCAGTTCCTTGGGGAAGGGAGTAAATTCTTGTTATTCATGTTTTGCTGTTTTATTTGGGGAAACTTTCTCTCTCTATACAGTGGTACCTCGGGTTACAGACGCTTCAGGTTACAGACTCCGCTAACCCAGAAATAGTACCTCGGGTTAAGAACTTTGCTTCAGGATGAGAACAGAAATCGTGCTCCAGCGGCACGGAGGCAGCGGGAGGCCCCATTAGCTAAAGTGGTGCTTTGGGTTAAGAACAGTTTCAGGTTAAGAACGGACCTCCAGAACGAATTAAGTTCTTAACCCGAGGGACCACAATATATATATATGGTGTGGGTGGGTGGGTGGGTGGGTGGGTGGGTGGGTGGGTGTGTGCGCGCACACACACACATATACATACAGAGAGAGAGAGAGAGAGAAGAGGGATAGAAGGATTATCTATAATCCATGATGGATTATAGCTTAACCAAAATAAATTATTACCAAATAGCAACAATGTATAAAGCCAATGAAAATAGAATATTCACAACTGAGGGATGCATAGCCTCTCCTTTGACACTCCTATTTATTTATCTGTGTTATAATGGTGGAACACCAAGATTCTGCTTCATAGGGTAGCCTGTCAGTAACCCTCATGGCAATGTTCTGTCTCCACTGTTAGAGGCAGCATTCTCCTGCATATCAGTTGCTGGAAACTGCTGGAGGAGAAAGTGCTGTTGCACTCAGGCCCCTGTGGGATCCCCAGAGACACGTGGTTGGCCACAGTGAGAGCAAGATGCTGGGCAAGATCCAGCAGGCACTTAATACGTGCTTATGTTCTTGACACCGAAAGCTCATATAGGTCAATGTGCAATGGTAATCCCATATTCTGGCACAGCTTTCCATTGAACTGGAGAACAGGTTCCTGCACATTCAACCATGTACTCAAATAGGGTTCGCGATGCTCCAGACACATATGGTAGCATGATGTGTGAAAATACCTTAAGCTCTCCATTGCAAACCTCCACAGAATATCTGAGGAATAAGGGCCCTTGCCAAGCACTACAATATTTCATGTGCTCTTTCTTCATAAAATGATGACAGTATGAGTAGTTGGGTCTAGCAGAGTTATTCCTGCAGTTCACTTGGTGCAGAAACAGCTTTAAAATCGGAAGGTCTTTGACAGCTTAACTTTCCTCCCTCCTCATCTCCTCCCACCTCCCTTATTATCAGCTGCCACACAAAGAATGAGAGAAGAATGTGATAATGTGTTCCATTATCCTTTCTGTCCAGCTTTTTAGTGGCTGGCAGTATTTGCTCCAGTCTTGCTTCCGAGCCGTATATTTCAATGTCAAGGGGGCTTATGCAATATTTAAGCTTGCATTACACTAAATTAATCTTAACATGAAAAATCTTTTGATTGCATAGGATGTTTTTGTCACTGACCGATTGACTAATTCATTTTATTCATATAGAAAGAGTAAGTCCTGACTTCTGTATATAAGCAGCAAGGACTGGAAATTCCTGTCTGTCTCACACTATTCGAAATCAAATTACTGATGCTTTGCAAAAATCATCATCATCATCACTATTTGTTCTATTTTTAAACCATCTTAGGACTTCTTGGAGGGATGTGGGTGGCGCTGTGGTCTAAACCACTGAACCTCTTGGGCTTGCCGATCAGAAGGTTGGTGGTTTGAATCCACGCAATGGAGTGAGCTCCCGTTGCTCGGGCCCAGCTCCTGCCAACCTAGCAGTTTGAAAGCACGCCAAAAAGTGCAAGTAGATAAATAGGTACCACTCTCGCAGAAAGGTAAACGGCGTTTCCATGCGCTGCTCTGGTTTCAGTGTTCCGTTGTACCAGAAGCGGCTTAGTCATACTGGCCACATGACCCAGAAAAACTGTCTGTGGACGAATGCCAGCTCCCTCGGCCTGTAAAGCGAGATGAGCACTGCAACCCCAGAGTCGTCTGTGACTGGACCTAACTCAGGGGTACCTTTACCTTTACCTTTACGACTGCTTGGAGCATATTTGTAAAAACAATACAGTTTCAGGGTATATCTGAAAAAATAATAATTGAGTAATCATAAAGAAGACCTTAGGAATGTCATAAGAGCCCCACTGGATTAAACCAATGGCCTATCTAGTCCAGTATCCTGTTCTCACCATAGCCAACTAGATGTCTATGGGATGCTCACAAGCAAGATCTGAGTGCAACTGCACTCTTCCTACTTGCAATTCCAAGCAAATGGTATTCATGGACATACTACTTATGACAGTGGATGTAAAACTTAGTCATCAAGGCTAGTAATAATCATAAACAACAATCATTTTAAAAAAGAAACATTACACCATCCTATAAGTACTGTAGCAGACATCATAATTACCCTGAGCTTGAACAATCAATTTCTTCCAAAAGCCTGGGTGGAAAGATAGGGTTTTGTTTGGGTGCCACTACCAAGAAGGTCTTATTCTGTATCACTGCACAAGGGGCTACATTTGTCAGAGGGGCAATGAGACAGACCTCCCCCGCTGATCTCAGGGCGAGGGCTCGCTGATATACGGAAATATATTCCTTCAAAAATGTGACTGTGTCACCAGGGATACCAATATCATAGGAGTAGTAATTTCCTGATCAGGAATAGAACAGGTAATCCTGAACAATGACAGAACTGTTGTTTGTTAGGAATGTGAGTGAACTGTATAAAATACCAGTTACAGCAACAATCTGAATCTATTGTGTATTTCACATAGCTCATTGCCTCTAGAAGCCTATGTAAATAGACCTTCGATTTATTTGAAATTCTGATTATCTACTTTTATGTCCCCAAGGCATTTGGATAATGATTGGAACTGCAAATCTCAGAAGATCATATTTTGATGTAAAACGGGCAATGGCAGGGAAGACAACCGGAGTTTAAATATTATTACCCAGGATTCAGTTTGCTCCAGAGCGGTTTATATTAAATGGGAGTGATTTCTTGCTGTTTCAAATGTTGCATTTTATGTTTTATTTTTTTACTGAAGTAACTTCTGCATCCAACAAAGCATGAAACAAACTAACACATAGATCATAATATGTAGCAATAACACAACAGCAAGCGATATGTAAGATTTGAGAAGCTGCAGTGGGTGACAGTATCCCCACATGCACCGTCATACAGAAAACATGTGTGATTGTTCCGTGTATCAATCTAAATTTGAATCAGATTTTGTCCTTCAGTTAAATTTCTCCTGTGTACAAAATCTGCGACATATTTTGGAAGGTTGTTTACCTGTGATGCAGTTGGACACTTCCTAAAGATAAATTCTAACTAAATTCTAAATAATATTTCCGAAGTTTGAGGAGCCGGCTTCCATCTGTGTATAGATGCAATTGGATACCAGTTTGAATCGGGGCGAGGGACGGAACCTTTCAAAACCACAGTGATTTTAAACATTGATTTCCAAACTGCACTTTGTTTGTTTGTTTGTTTGTTTGTTTCTTAGAATTCCAGAGCAATGGTGGGTGTGGTGCTGCTAGTATGTAATGTTTGAACCAGCCCTCATTCTTTGGCTATATCTCTGATTGAAAATTGAAATGTTTAGATTTATTAGTCCCTTCAAAGCCAATGAGCTGCAATTACGAGTCATTGATCCTAGCAGTAGGCAGCTAGTTGCTGAAGGCTTTTTCAGTAGAAAGAATTAAATAAACAACCAAGCTAATACTTCTGGATAAGGATATGCATACCAAAAAGCATTAAAGGACATACAGTGGTACCTCAGCTTACAAACACCTCGGGTTACAAACACTTTGGGTTACAGACTCTGCTAACCTGGAAGTAGTACCTCGGGTTAAGAACTTTACCTCAGGATGAGAACAGAAATCACATGGTGGCAGTGGGAGGCCCCATTAGCTAAAGTGGTACCTCAGGTTAAGTATGGTTTCAGGTTAAGAACAGACCTCCAGAATGAATTAAGTTCATAACCAGAGGTACCACTGTATAGCATCAGTTCAGTGAGGCTTAGGTGAGTAGTGAGATGTGCATAGAATGTCCATCTCCTCAGATGCACATCTGTAGCCATTTCAGGTAGGTAGAGGTGTGTGTGTGTGTGTGTGTGTTTGTGTGTGTGTGTGTGTGTGTGTGTGTGTGTGTGTGTGTAAGTGTAAGGCTATATCCCTTGCTGGATCCAGGAAGTGCTGCTGTTTAACAATATGGTTGATTGTTCTGCACTTGGGAACGGAAGGTACAAAATCCTACCCAGACATTTTTGACAGAAAAGAAATCAAAGTATTTTGCATAAAGCAGGACTAGTGAAATTTGATTTCCAGGCTTTCTGATTTTAAACGTATATTTCATGATTTGGCTGTACTCCCAACTATAACATGTTTAATTTCATTCCCCTGTTGCTGCTGTTGGGTTTTTTTTGTTTTGTTTTGTTTTTGGTGTGCTTGAATATGACTTGCTTTGCACTGAATAATGAAATTTCTTTTTCCCCACCCCCACCCATGTTCCTTGATGCCTCGCCTTCCCAGGAAAGGGGGGGGGAGTATCCCACCTTATTACTAAATACAGGTCTCCTGCATGGACTAATTTGCTTCACCAAAACAGTGACCATTGTCAAATCCTTTGCATCACCATGGAAACAGTTGCCTTGGCCATACAAAGATCTGAGCACGCTACGAGACTCAGAGTTTCGGAGGAGTTGGACCCCCTTGCTTAAATCACAGTGGAAAGGTTTTAAGGGTAGATCTCTTATAGTCGTCTTCTTCCTTTTTTTGCAGTCTGAGCATTGCAGCACATTTGTCTTGATGTAAGAGAGAACAGCCCCCTTGGAAGAGAGGGAACATTCTTCTCTGAAGCCAAAATGACATGGACAAGAATTGACCAAATATGGATAACTAGAGGACTGGCACCTAAGACTCAAAAAGTGGAAATTTGCCCAAAAACTTGCTCCGACCATAATGCGGTGAAGATGGAGATGAAACTAACACCAATTGGTTCCTTCAGATGGAGGATGAATGACACCTTATTTAGAGATCAAGAGGTTACCAAGAAGGCCCAAAAAATCTTGAGAGATTATTTTGAGATAAATTTGAATACCACGGTTGAAAAAAGAGTAATCTGGGACGCAAGCAAAGCGGTCATGAGAGGGTTTCTGATTCAACAGAACGCAATAAAGAAGAGAACTCAAAATGAGAAAAAAGATAAAATCTTGGAAAAAATAAAAGAAGGAGAGAAGAAATTAAGAGCGAAACCAAAGTCGCAAGAGATTCTGAGAGAAATAAAGCTATATCAAGTACAATACATGAAAATGATAAATCAGGAAGTAGAATGGAAAATTAAGCAGATGAGACAAAAGACATTTGAATCGGCTAATAAATGCGGGAAACTGCTAGCCTGGCAGATGAAAAAAAGACAAAAATTAAACACCATCACAAATTTGGATGTGGAAGGAAAGAACATACAGAATCCATTGGAGATTAGAAAGTGCTTCCAGAGATATTTTAAACAATTATATACACAAGGGCCACAGAAAGAGACTGATTTAGACCAATTTTTGAGAACAAATGGATTACAAAAAATCTCTCAAGAAAATAGGATAATGTTGAATCACAAAATTACAGAACAGGAGGTTGAAGGTACCATTCAGAACATGCAGTTGGGTAAATCTCCAGGGCCGGATGGTCTAACCTCCAAATACTATATATCTTTGAAAGATTGGTTAATTCAGCCACTAAAGGAGGTCTGTAATGAAATTTTGGAGGGGGAAAAGGCGCCAGAGTCGTGGAAGGAAGCTTATATTACACTTATACCGAAAACTGAGTCTGAAAAGACACAACTTAAGAACTACCGCCCCATATCCCTGTTTAATGTGGATTACAAAATTTTTGCTGATATTTTAGCTAATAGATTTAAAAAGGTACTAGTTGAAGAGATACATAAAGATCAAGCCGGCTTTCTCCCAGGTAGACATCTGTCTGACAATACGAGAAATATAATTAACATTTTGGAGAAGCTGCAAGTGAACATCAATACCAAAGCAGTTTTAATTTTTATAGATGCGGAAAAAGCTTTTGATAATATTTCTTGGAATTTTATGAAGAAAAATCTTCAGGGAATGGGGGCGGGCCAAGGGTTTGAAAATGGTATAAGTGCAATTTACTCAGAACAAAAGGCTAAGTTAATAGTTAATAATGTGATGACAGAGGAATTTAAGATAGAGAAAGGGACACGACAAGGCTGCCCAATTTCCCCATTGCTTTTTATTTTGGTTCTGGAGGTTTTGCTGAATATGATTAGAAGGGACCGTCTAATTAAAGGTATTCAGGTCGGAGCCAAACAATATAAATTGAAAGCTTTTGCAGATGACCTAGTTTTGACGTTACAGGAGCCAGAATCTAGTACGGAAAGAGTATTAGAATTGATTCAAGAATTTGGTCATGTGGCAGGATTTAAGTTGAACAAGTCAAAAACCAAAGTGCTTGAGAAAAATTTTACACCAATTGAGAAAGAGAGGTTTCAGAAGGAGACAGGTTTAACATTAGTTAAGAAAGTAAAATATTTGGGGGTTAATATGACTGCTAAGAACTTAAATTTATTTAAAGATAACTATGAGAAATGTTGGATAGAAGTGAAAAAAAGATTTGGAAATATGGTCAAATTTGAAGCTTTCCCTGTTGGGTCGAATTGCAGCTATAAAGATGAATGTATTGCCAAAAATGTTATTTCTGTTTCAATCATTGCAAATTTTGGACAAGATGGATTGTTTCAAGAAGTGGCAGAGAGACATTTCCAGATTTGTCTGGCAGGGCAAGAAGCCTAGAATAAAATTTAAAATATTAACTGACGCAAAGGAAAGAGGTGGATTTGCCCTGCCAGACCTTAAACTTTATTATGAATCAGCAGCATTCTGCTGGTTGAAAGACTGGCTGCTTCTTGAGAACACAGACATTTTGGACCTAGAAGGTTTTAACAACGTTTTTGGATGGCATGCATATTTGTGGTACGACAAGGTTAAAGCACATAAAGCATTTAAAAACCATATTGTCAGGAAAGCATTGTTTAATGTCTGGATAAGATACAAAGATTTACTGGAAAATAAAACCCCAAGGTGGTTGTCACCAATGGAAGCGAAGGCTCAGAAAAAGCTCAATATGGAGGCCAAATGGCCGAAATATTGGGAAATATTGGAACAAGAAGGAGACAAATTGGAATTGCAGAGTTTTGAGAAATTAAAAGATAAAGTGCGAGACTGGCTTCATTATTATCAAATAAGAGAGGCCTATAATTTGGATTAAAAAATTGGCTTCCAGGTGGAAAAATCAAAATTGGAAACAGAACTGTTAGATCCCAAAACTAAGATACTTTCAAGAATGTATACCGTATTTTTCGCCCCATAGGACGCACCGGCCCATAGGACACACCAAGTTTTTTTGGGGGGAAATAAAGAAAAAAAATTATTTCCCCCCAGGCGCTGCAGGCCTACCGCCTGCAGACCAGGTCCGGGGACAGCGGGAAGACGCGCTGCGCCTCCCAGCTGTCCCCGGAGCTTGCGGGGCAGGGGGTGGGGAGAAGCGCTCTTCTCCCTGCTGCCCGCCTGCAGACCAGGTCCGGGGACAGCGGGAAGACGCACTGCGCCTCCCCACTGTCCCCGGAGCTTGCAGGGCTGGCGGCGGGGAGAAGCACGCGTCTCCCCGCCGTCAGCCTCCAAACCACATCGGGAGACAGCGGGATGACGGCGTTCCGCCTCCCCGCTGTCCCCCGACCTTGTGGGGCTGGCGCTGTGGCTCTCCTAGGCCTGGAGAACAAGAGGGGTCGGTACACACCAACCCCTCTTGCTCTCCAGGCTTCAGCGAAAGCCTGCATTTGCCCCATAGGACGCACACACATTTCCCCTTCATTTTTGGAGGGGAAAAAGTGCGTCCTATAGGGCGAAAAATACGGTAACTTGCTGTTAAAATGGAATACGCAGGATGAAACGGTTAAATCTGCTATGATCAAATGGGCACAAGATATTGGTCACAACATTATGTTTGCTGACTGGGAACAGTTGTGGACCACCAGTATGAAATTTACGGCATGTAATGCCTTAAGAGAGAATATTATGAAAATGATTTACAGGTGGTACATGACACCAGTCAAGCTTGCAAAAATATATCATTTGCCCGATAATAAATGTTGGAAATGTAAAGAAAATGAAGGTACATTCTTTCACCTTTGGTGGACGTGCCCAAAGATTAAGGCTTTCTGGGAGATGATATATAATGAAATGAAAAAGGTATTTAAATATACCTTCCTGAAGAAACCAGAGGCCTTTCTCCTGGGCATAGTCGGCCAATTGGTGCCAAAGAAGGATAGAATTTTTTTTATGTATGCAACAACAGCAGCAAGAATACTTATTGCAAAGTATTGGAAGACACAAGAGTTACCCACCCTGGAAGAGTGGCAGATAAAGGTGATGGATTATATGGAATTGGCGGAAATGACTGGCAGAATCCGAGATCTGGGAGAAGAGTTGGTGGAAGAAGACTGGAAGAAATTTAAAGTCTACCTTCAGAAACACTGTAAAATTAATGAATGCTAAAATGATGTTGGACTGAAAATAAATGGCATTAGCAACAAAGTTAATAAGAATATGCAAAAATGAATTGATAAATGGATGAAAATATAGAGTTATAATATGTTAAGATATAGAGTTAAGATAAACGAAAGAAGGTAAGGATTTGCTAATTTGATTATTTAAATGGGAATACAAAAAGGGGAGGTGTGAGGAGGTCAAGGAAACAAGCTAATGAGTTTAAAGTTACTAAAAATGGATTTGTTTTTTAATTCTTTTTTACCTATTTGTTTTTTGTATTTTGTATTTTTATTCCTCTTTTTTTTTCTTTTATGTATTTTTCTATGTTTTCTTTTTTGTATCTTTTTCTTTCTATGTGACTTTTTTCTATTTTGTAAACTTATGTTTTTGTAAAATCACAATAAATATCTTTAAAAAAAAAAGATATAAGAGAGAACAGAAAACGGCTTTACATCCCTCCTTTTCTCACTGCCTTCTCATGCCATCACTCCAAGCGCACAGAATCACGAATGCTTGTGCTGCTTCTGCTGCTGCCGTCACCACCTGACTCAATCAAGTGGAGTGCATTGGATACCCACAGGCTACAAGTGCTGGAGAGGGGGGGAGGGAGGAAGAACTGACTTGTATTTTAATTAATAGTGTGATACAGTATCTCAGCAGCAGCAGCAGCTAGGCCCTTGGCAAGCTGATTTGCTGCATTCCTTACTTGAAGTATATAGTTTTCAAACAATGTGTGGCCAATTCTGTCTCAAAATTTCTCTTGCAAATTTGTAGCATGAACTTTAAAAAAATTGTAGGGTGCGGTCCTTCTCTTCCCACCCCCCACTCCCTTCCCCAAGAAAACAAGGAAAACAGGTGGTTAAATAAGCTTCCATACTGAATTAGCTGCTTATAAAGGGAGAGTCTGGGCTCTTGGTAAAGAAAGAAAGGAACAGGCTGTTGATCAAAGTAAATGTTAAAACCAGTGCTTTTTTTCTTTAAAAACGTTTAGGGGTACTCTCATTCTGACTCAAGAAAATCACCATTTTATAGTTCAAATCGGGGGGAAATAAATACAGTAAATGGACAAAAATACAAAGATTCACAAAATGTTTAGGGGTATGTGTACCCCTGCGTACCCCCAGAAAAAAAGACTAGTTAAAACCCTAACACTTATGGAATTGTAATGAAGAATCAAATGCCCAGGTAATCAGAAAGACCCCTGAGAGTCTCAGAATAAACCCCTATGAGTTAGAATGCTGATCTAGATGGACAAATAGTTTGATTTGCGGTAAGGCAGTTTCCTATTTTCCGGACCTCAAAACATTAGATACCAAAACCTTCCAACCACTTACTCTTAAGTACACTCTTGGAAATCAAGGCAATGTACTGAAGGAGTAAACTATGCAGTTTCAGGTTCATGCAGTGAAATCGGTCCCTCTGATATCCATGGGTCTAAAGTGGGAATGAATAACTTGTGTCCCTCCAGTTGTTGCTCCCATCATCCCTGACCATTGGTCAAATTAGTGAAGGCTGATGGAAGTGGCAGGGCAGCAGAATTTTGAAGGCCACAGGTTAGCTATCCTGGATAGCTTTCCTGTTATATTGTGAGACGATATAGGAACATAGGAATCTGCCTTATACCAAATCAGACCATCAGACCTTCTTGCTCAGTGTCCCTGCACTGCCTAGCAACAGATCTCCAGGGTTTCAGGAAGGCATCTTTTCCAGCCCTACCTAGAGATGCCGGGGATTGAACCTGGGACTTTCTGCATGAAAAGCAGGTGGTCTACTGCCAAGCTATGGCCCTTCCCTAGCATATGGGTCTAATTTATCTTTTAGACTATTATGGTTGGCATATATAGCCCCTTCCCCATCCTTCCTCCGACTTTAAAAGTCACTGGGGAGAAAGACAGAAATCCAAGCGAAACTGTTTTGCTTTCCTAATTGAGTATCCTTAAGTCACATAGTCTTATAATATGCACACATTTTGTAAAAACAAAACAGCCCCTCACATAACAAATTAACAATGATTATTTATGCCCTCAGAAACCATGTTACCCAGCAGTGTTGTCAAAAGGTCAACCATTGCCTCAAACGGTGTAGAGCGCACAATGACCTAGAAGTACCATTGATAATGACCCTGTGGTTATGAGTCTTGAAGACTTAATCATTTGACATACAAGCAGCCCTAAGGCAGGCATAGCTGGCATTTTGGTTACCGAAACATGCACAGACAATATGCATTTTAAACCATTCTTGTTGTTTCTTTTGAAAGAAAGTGTGCCTGAGATAGCCAGTGGCCTACACAATGTCCTTTATTGTAACTGACTTCTCACTGCTGAAGCTCAGCGAGTTTAAAGAACAGGGCCGCCTACCATGCTAAGAATAGGGCTTCGTGTTTATTTAGGCTTTTGGTGCTCGCTCAAAGCACTTTCCATATATTATCTTGGCAATCTTCACAGTGACCCTATAAGTTGGGCCCAACTTGTCAGTCCCATGTTACAGATGATAAGGTTGGGACAGGCTGAGAGGCTGTAACTTGCCACAGGCCACCTATGGAGCTCATAGCTGAAGTGAAATTTGGGCAGCCACTTCTAATTTGCAACACCAACAACAAAAAGAACAGGAAATGCTTCATATGCTAGATTTTAGGTATAGCTGCAGATTGAGAAATAGTTACTATTGTCTAAATAAAAATACATATCCCCAGAGCTATTTTTCTAGAACAAGAGGTGCTGGAACTCACCATGAACATCTCCCTTGTTCTCTTATAGTGGCAACGGTGCCCACCTGGGAGGTGCCAGAACTAAGTTCAGGCTGAAAAAATGCCCTGCACATCCGCTGTGATCTGAGTGACTTTCCAGTCTGCTGTCCAAATGCTGACTGTTGATGGACAACTTCAAGACTCCTGCTCTTCCTCCATAAGCTTGGGCTGACAATGGAGGGTCCTCCTTTTCCAAGGAGGACACAAGACCACCTGAGGCGATATGTGAACCAAATACTTCCGGCTCATTGCATATGCCCTGCACTACCAAACCGCAACACTCCGTTTCTTAGCTGCACGCAGTACTACAAATTGCTCCATAGGGAAACGTATGTGAAAAATGTCACACACATGAATGCAACATCAATGGAGATTTCTGGGGCTTTGGGGAGGGTGGGGACTAACTCATATCAAAAGCTTGAGGGGAATGGGTTGCTAGTGCAAGTTTTTGCATAATGCCAGTTATTAGTGCAGACATATCTGAATTATCCCTTAGTGTGTTTAGAAATCCTCTTAGAGGTTGAGTGATACACCTGCTGCCGTGGTCCTGTGCTGCCAGCCACAGCAGAGCTCAGTGGAAGGAGAAGCCTGCCAACCAGCCAAGTCTCGGGGGGGGTACTTGTCCGGAGTCAGAGTACATAAACAAGGTCCAGTCCAGTCCTAAGGTCAGGAGTATCTCAGTTCACATAGTCAGACAATCCGGGGCGTCAAGAAAACCGAGGGTCCAAGGCCATGAGAAGCAAGAAGCAGAATGGTCTGGTCAGGAACGACGAATGTTGTTTCCAGAAACTGACAGAGGCTGGAAACCCTGCTTAAGAAAGCTGAAACCAGCTGGTTCTCATCAGGAGCAAGAAGGCCAATCAGCAGTAGCTGGAGTCACTTCGCCTTCTGCGCCTTCAGGCTGCTGCTCAGCAGGTGAAGCTGACTCCTGACCTGCTTACAAACATCTCCACAACAAGCTGCCTCCGAAACAGGCACTGCAGCAATTGCATGTAAATGGTGTGTCTAGTTTTTACAGTCTATGCCTTCCCACTGTGCACCAGTAAAATCTGGACACATTGCAAATGGTATGGTTTTGGATTCAGGGTGAAATAAATGTCACCAGTTTACCTTGCCTCCAACTGATCCCAGTGTAAGTCACACTCACATTTCAACATATTACTTTGGTCTTGAGAATTGACCTTAGAAACCCCATTTGCCCTTTGCACCTGCTGATCTATTTGGAAGCAATAGGGCCACGCTCTTCACATAGTGTGTGCACATTGTTTGGGTTATATCACCTTCATGTGTGTGTGTATAGACACACAGTGGTTGTGCTCCTATCCCTTGAAAAAAAATATGGTATGTAATTACTGCAAAGCTTGATGGTGAGCATGCAATTTGCATCAACAGCTACTTGGCTTGTAGTTCTTAAGCACTGACAACTTTGTACAGTATACTGTCAGAATGTAATGCAATAAGCCATTATCATATTTTGATGGAAATATGACAGCTAAGTTGGGCTCTTACATTTCATGATTTTAAAAAAATAGGTTTTGCTGATTTAGCCTTAATACATCACACTACACACACACATACACAAACAAACAAACAACTGTGCTTTTAAGAAAAATGATTGCTTCTGTTATGGATTTCACGCAGCTAGGAAAACAAACCCGTCTACTTGCCATATGTTCCATTTTAATAAACTATACATTCATTTCGTTCAGCAACTTCAGCCTCTGGCTATCCATTGCCCTGTATATTAGTTTTAAATACACATTGCTTGCAATAACACATATCTGCCTCAAGTTAAGAAACGGTTAGATTTGCTTTATATTTGTGGTCCCATTGAAAACATTTATTCAATCCAAGGGAAAAATAAATGTGCTCCCTCAGCTCTGTCAAGTATAAACTGTTATTGATCCTCTAAATGAAATTTGTCCATGCTGATCGATCAAACACATTATCCCTCACCCACCCACCCCGCAGTCCATTACCAGCAATTGGAAACTCTCAAGCATCAATAGTTGTTTGATGGCACGGGCCTATAAATTGAGCCTATAAGCTTCCAATATCTGAGTTACTCTGCTTTGTTCTTCCCATGCCAAACAGTTCAACCTCTGAATATTTTCCCCTTCTGAGAAGAAGGCTAAACAAAATTCAATTCAATAAAAACATGGATGATATTTTTGTGTCATATAAGACTCAAGCAGCAGAGCAATGGCCATGGGTCTGGAAAGAAGTTGTTGAGAGAGACCATGGTACTGTTCACATAAAAAGTGTTGCAGACAATCTACTCTTTTGTGATATTTTTCTTTATCTTAGTCAACCTCCTAGAAAAGGGCCAAAGAATTCCTCCCAAATGTTATCCACCATTTTTTGTAGTAGGCACCATTTTCCTCTCACAATGCCCCAGAACAACTCTGTGTCTGAAGCATTGTGGAGGATACAAAATGGTGGCCAAGCTGCCAACACAGTTGCTGCTACTGCCACTTGCAATAGCATTAAAAAAAGGGGGGGGGAATATTGTGCTACTGCAACTACTAATGGTGAGCAATCTTTGAGAAACTGTTGGAGAAATGTAGTGAAAGTGCCCCCCAATTTCTCTGCTCATAAACAGAGTGGAGAATTTTAAGGGACCATTTGTGTAAAACTCTAGTTAAGACTTGATAGACTTTAGGACTCTTCAGCTCTGATGTGACACTAAAATGAAATACTCCATACAGATTCAGTGAGTGGAAAGGTGTAGGCCAGATTGCTTAGCATCACTCCCCAAACGGATGCTGAGACATGCTTTTACATCTTTGAGATCACAGTTCATTACAACTGTGCCATTTTAACAGGGGACTGAGTAATATTAGTTATGAAAAATGGCTATGGGTTTGTGTTGAAATGGAAGAGCATCACCCCCATGTACCATTTTGTAAATGAAGTCAGGAAGCTATGCTCAGGAAACCTCGGCTGACTGTGGGCAAACCTACTGGTATGTTCATTTGTTGTTGCTCTTAATTAAAATTAAGGAAATCAAAAATAGATTAGAAGGGTTGTTGCCAGATTTGCTCGTCAGGCTGCAAGGATAAGGGAAGTTATCAAAATCAATATGCTATTGATTGTGCATGTGAACATGTTGTCTGATACCTTTTCTTTTCCTTGAGTACGCTAAAATATATGATGTTTGTGGTCTGTATTATTTTTGATGCTGTGGTCTAACCTTGACATACTAATGGAGCTAAGAGCTGTTGGTCCTTCCACGTAGATTTCAGCTTGCCAAATGAATGCCGGGTTCATTCTTTTAAAATTATTGATTAATTAATTGCCCTGTGCTGACCATGCTGCTATTTGTCACAGGGGAGAAACATAAAGTAAGAATATTTGTGCCTGTATGTAATAAAATCATGTGGGAAGATCCAGTTGCAGATCTCTTGGCATAACATGCCCCTTAGGAACGCCCACAAATCCTTGGGTCAGAGCCTCTGCCTGTAAAACAAAGCGAATGCCATCATAGAGTTCGACTATGTTGCTTTATTTAAGAACTTCATTTCAGGTAGATGGATAAAACAAAACAAAACAAAACAAGGGACTCTTGTCTCAACAGCTAGCTATCATGAAGAACTTCTCCTCTTTTGCTGTCAATAGCTCATATGTTAGTCTTCCGTCTTGCTGATAGGTAATAATTTTCAAAGCAAGCTTAGGGAGCCGTGACTCTTGATTAAAACTAATAAGGGAGGGAGACACGGGTTTTTAAAAATCTCTCAAGAAATTATTACTGACAACTCTCCCTTGAATTCCTATACAGAAGAAGAGCAGTGAGAATTTAAATACTCAGACTGGAGAAACTAATTAATCCAGTCTCCCTCCTCAGCCTTCATACAGGAAGCATGACTATCTACATCATTCAAGATTGCCACTTGCTACTAATGCTGTATATTAGCAGAAATCGGTGTGATACGTTTACAATGCACTCACTGAAATCACAGTCTCAACCCCACATATCGGGTACACTCCAGCCAAGCCTAAGTACTTTTTAGGCTTACAATCTTATCAGTGGTGTCTGGTCCATTAGGAAAAATCCAGCACTGCTCCACCAAGCCCAGACCTCACTTCATACTTACAGTTAGTCCAGGGAATGGCGCGGCTGGTCACCTTCCTTCTCCTCAATCTCAGTTTTGCCCTTGTAGAACTCAACAGGAAGCAGAATGAAAACAAAACTAGAATTAATTTCCCTGTCATTGACTTTGGCTCCCCCTACTGTTGGCCTCCCTGCCTTCCACCCTACCAGTCCTAATCTGCAGCAGTCACCTACGCAGAACCCCCCACACACTGTCTTGAGAGCAAACCTCTTTGAACACAGTAGGACTTCCTTTCAGAGGAACATGCATAGGGTTGCACTGGCCATTCATTACAGTGTAACTATTTCTGTGCATGCTCAATTTTTGTTTCCTTTGAAATCAATGGGGTTTAAAATTTTGGTTGGATTAGAAGTAGGTTTGATAGTTTTCACTGAAATGTACATCAGTCTGGAAAAGGGCCATACCGAAAAGCATACTTTCACATATTGCTAAAGACCAGACCAGATGTGGCACAGCAGATGCATACAGTATATATAATATAATATAATATAATATAATATAATATAATATAATAATATAATATAATATAATATAATATAATATAATATAATATAATAATATAATATAATATAATATAATATAATATAATATAATATAATATAATATAATATAATAATATAATATAATATATAATATAATATAATATAATATAATATAATATAATATAATATAATATAATATTACAACACAACACAACAAACACAATACATTACATTACATTATAATAAACTTTTTAAGCCTCAGAGAGCTATAAATATGATCAGAGCAATACCACAGGGAAGATATAAGAGGCTGGCATCCTTTCCCCCCCGGGGCTATTCTTAACAAAATCACACACTAAACTATTGGGAAGAAAAAACTTATGGAAAAAAGTGACCTTGTATATTTACCCCTGAAGACAGAAAAATAGTGGGAGTGGGGTTGGTTTTGATTGGAGAAATTGCCCCGAAAGCAAAGGTTTACGCATCCTTTCCCCCGTGCCACTGCTCTTCAGAATTCCTCACAAGTTCAGTCAAAGTTAAAAGGACATGCCTTGTGCTTCATGACTAGTTTGGCCCTGGATAGGCCTCTAGCCCAGTGGTCCTCTGGATGTTGTTGGACTCCAACTCCCATCAGCCCCAGCCAGCATGGCCAATGCTTAGGGGTGATGGGAGATATAGTCCAGTGACATCTGGAGAGCCATCGCTGCTCTAGAACAAACATGGCAGTAAGCCTTCTTGCCCTCAAGATCTGCATAAATAGATACTGCTTCATTAGTAGTGGTTGATGTGGATAGTTCATCCCAGAAAACAGAATCCAGAAAAATCACCCGTAGCCCCATGGCCATCCCACAGGGATACTTGTTTTAATATGATGTCAGTCCATGTCAAAAAACATCCAGCTGGAGCTGACATGTGGAAGTATGCTTATTATAGGAAGTAACAGTCATTTAAGTTGCCAATATTTTTTTATCACATGAAATAAAGTATACTGTTATAAGGCAGGATCAAATTCCTATGAAATTCAGAAATAATTAATTACAAGCTACAGTTAGATCTGATTGTGACATCCTAATTAATTAATAGCAAAGTCATGAAGCATCTTCAAGAGGCTCGCCTGAGAGGTTTAACGCTGATGGAACAGCTCCAGTTCTGAGACTAATCAACAAATCTGCAAAAAAAGGAAAAAAGGGTTATATAGCTCAAAATCTGAGGTCACCCAACCAGCTCAGTCAACTAGCACTGCTATAAAGAGTATTAATAGTACCGTATGTCTAAGGCAAGAGCGGTGTGTCCTGTTTCACCGCTTGAAGCGAAACAGGAAGTGCCACTCTGCCACTTCCACCATCTATGGCACTTCCCCCTGCTGCCTCCACCACTGGTGAAGAAGCGGTGCTGGTATCGGCGCTGATTTCGGGTGAAATTTGGCTGATTTTGGGTGGGATCTCTTACACTCCACAATATCTCGCCTAAAATTGACCGAAATTGTCACCGATTCTGCTGGTGCTTTTCCCGTGGTGGCAGAGGTGGTAGAGCAGTCAGAGGGCATCCACGGGGGTGCTGTTTCTACCCCCTGAGGTGGTGGCCTCTGCTCCCCAATGGCTGCACCAGCCCTCTCCAAGTTTCCAACATCAGTGTTGCATCCCAGGAGCCAATTCTTGCATTACTATTATCAACAAGTTTACTTATATGTCGCTCCCCAAATGATGCCCTGAATGGCTCGCAACAACAATAAATAAATCATCCATATATGGGAAAACAAAGAAACAGATAATATCAAGCATATTTTGCTATGTAATATTTATATCCACATTAGCAAGCTAACAAAAACATTCATTTTATAAATAAGGAGAAATAAGAACAGGATGTTTTAATGCCATCATCATCACAGAGGTGTCTATGGAGGGGATATATTCATTGAAAATGTTAACTTTTTTTCTTAAAAACAGGGAACTGCGGCACTGGGGAGCTGGCTGGCTGGCGAGGCCCCCTAGATTTAGAGGCCCTAGGCTTCAGCCTACTTAGCCTATACATAAATCCAGCACTGCTACCCGCCTTAACATGAGGTTGGTTTATATAGGTAAAGGTAAAGGGACCCCTGACCGTTAGGTTCAGTTGTGACTGACTCTGGGGTTGCGGCACTCATCTTGTTTTACTGGCCGAGGGAGCCGGCGTACAGCTTCCAGGTCATGTGGCAAGCATGACTAAGCCGCTTCTGGCGAACCAGAGTAGCGCACGGAAATGCCGTTTACCTTCCTGCCAGAGTGGTACCTATTTATCTACTTGCACTTTGACTTTCGAACTGCTGGGTTGGCAGGAGCAGGGACCGAGCAACGGGAGCTCACCCTGTCGCGGGGATTCGAACCGCCGACCTTCTGATCGGCAAGTCCTAGGCTCTGTGGTTTAACCCACAGCACCACCCACGTCCCTCGGTTTATATACCGGGTTTAAATGTGATAATTCTTTGAACTAACAAGGAGTAGGGAGCCACATATCCCTTCGTCTCCCATGAAGTTTATCACGAGTAATATCACCTTCTCTGCCTTTCATTGTGTGGGACAAAGTCTGACCCATTCAATGTACATTCTTTGGCCTATTAAACTGGCACTCTTTTCCTCACATGCTTTCTTTTGTTCCAGATTGCTGGCTAACAGCTGCTTTAAAAGAAGAAGTACTTGAGAGAAACATGTTTGCCCGGTGCTGACATTAATGCTTTTGCACTCCTGCATCTCAACAGTCTTCCGGCACTCTTGCGCAGCAGAAAACCAGCAGCCCCCCAAATGCCAAACAATGCCTGCTTGCACACAAGACTTCTAAGGGCTTTTATTCTCTCCCTCTCTCTCTCTCTCACTTTGGGCTTCTAGATAAACAGACTTAATGAGAACAATATATTTTTGAAGACAAAAAAGGGGATATACGGAATTGGTTTGTACAGTGTGAACATTCTCTTTCAATAAAATGGAAATTCAATGGTATCACATCGGGGCCGTCTGATAGTTTGGTAATCAAATGACTAGATTATGAAATCCTGGTATTATTAATTATTGTTTTTTATTCAATGGCAAACAAGATTTTTTTTAAAAAAAACCTCTTGTTGTATATTTGTACAAAGTTACACACACACATATAGATTTAAAAATGAGTTAGTTGGTTGGTTGTTGATGTTTTTTGCTGTCTTGAATAAAGAAGAAACACCCATTTAAATTATAGTCCAGGTTTTGATGAGATCACAGAGAGAAATGGGTGACATGAGAGCTATATGCCTGCATTCCCACCAATAGGGGTGCATTGTTTTTTGTAAATAAAATAACTCCCAGTGATAGAGGATGAAGAAGACATGCAACTTCAATTTTTTTTCCAAATCAGCTTTCAGTTTTAGACCCCAGGCAGACAGCCTCCAAATCAGTTTAGACCAAAGGAGGCTGTTTACTGAAGTTCTGAATGACTATGTGCATTGTAGTGTAGAGAGATTCTAGGACTGGGAAAACCCAGGTTCAAATCACCACCTAAAGCTTTCTAGGTGACCTGAGGCAAATGTTCTCATAGAGATTTAGCCTAACCTACCTCATAGTACTTGTTGTGAGAATAAATCGGGAGGGACAGAAGAATCCCATGAACTTCTTGGAGGAAATGAAATGAAATGAAATAAATGCAGAACATTTCAGAAGTGGGGAGCTTTGTCCCACATATTAGATTCTGGGAGGAGTATGTTTTATATTAATGTTCCTGGCTTTGAATTCCCTGAAGTCAAGTTTTATTGATTTTGATGGAGTTTAAAGTTCCTTCCCTACACTCCTGTTCTGTCATTAATGGGCAGAAGCGAGCCTATGTGGAACGTAAGTAGATTGTATTCATTTATATAGTGCTTATGTGCCAATGGCTTCTCAGAGGTTTACAAGTATATAGAGATAGATAACAATAATGGTAATGAAATTATGAAAAGGCACTCTATGCGTGTGAAAGGTGCCCAGCAACAGGGAGAGGGCAGCTAGGGGGGTAACTATTTGCCTGCCCATCAACCCATATCAATGATGGGTGGCATCTGTGAATCTCGCTCTCCTGTTACCAAAGCGTGCTGGGAGGTTTTTGACATTATGACCTTCACCAATAGTTATGGTTCTTCTCACTGCGAGCAGCTAAATAAATAAACTATAAGCAGATTGAACATGCGTTCACTATAAGCACAGATCTCACATTACTATTTGGGGACTACCAATATTCAGAGCTGTAACAGCACTGAGAAGCAGCTTGCTCAACCACCCCATAAACTTTTATTGCTTTCAAAGTTCAAGTAACAACATTTCAATTTTTCTAAGAAAAACCTGTCTCTCCCCACCAGATATAATACCATCTGAATATTCCGCATATAATCTCAGTTCATTGCTCAATGTCTATTTAAACCCTTTATGAAACCATAATTATATAAACAGAGAACCTCCCACACTCTTGACTAGCGGAAAAATACACATTAACTCCTGGCATGCGGTGGGTGGATGCTATTAAAAAAAGAAGAAGAAAGGAAATGGAAAGAGGAAGCTTCAAATCAGGATCATGTCACATTTAACACACAGTTCCCACCTGCAAAAGGAAGATAGACAGCAAGTGCTCCTCTTTTTATTAACATGGAATAAGTTAATGCTGCGCAGGCCAATGGATTGACAGTTTGGATTGGTAGTTTGCACTACAGTGATGCAAAGCAAAGGGTGTGTGTGTGTGAAAGGGAAGTTAAATGCTGAACACATACAAGTTCATGACAGAGCAAGTTTGCTTGTTCCCTCTTTCGTAAACCCCACTCCCTCTCTAGCTCACACCTCAATCATTCCACTCATCTGGTTCATTCTCTCAGTCACCCATGTTTCATTCTTTCTCTTTCTTTCTTTCATTCTCTCTCTGTCTCTCCTTCCATGTGCATACACACATGCACACTGCACAAAAAGGACAGTGGCCAGGGTGGGGTGTGTGTGTGTGTGTGTGTGTGTGTGTGTGTGTGTGTTTTGTCAGATGAGCCAGAATGGCACTGAGTGATGTGGCTCCTGCGTATGAATCTTAAAATCTTAGATATGATGGTCGCAGGTTCTATGCGTATAACATTGAGGTTGAAACTGCCCAAATTAGTGACTCAAATGCCAGATCAGAACAGTTTTATTTCAGGATAATAAGAATAGCCTTGCTGGATTATAATTATGATTAATTGAATTTATATACCGCCCTATACCCAGAGGTCTCAGGGCGGTTCACAGAAAAGATCACAATATATAAAATCAGAATAAGAACAATAGCCCAATAACCACCGCCCCAAAAAACACATTTTAAAAGGTCATAGGCCTGGTTAAAAAGGAACGTTTCTGCCTGGCGCCTAAAGGTGTATAATGAAGGCGCCAAGCAAACTTCCCTGGGGAGAGCATTCCACAGATGGGTTGCCTCTGCAGAGAAGGCCCGTTCTTGTGTTGCCACCATCCAGACCTCATGAGCAGGAGGCACACAAAGAAGGGCCTCAGAAGATGATCTCAGGGTCCGGGGAGGTTCATATGGAGAAAGGCAGTCCTTGAGGTATTGTGATCCTGAGCCATTGGCCAATGGCCCATCTAATCCAGCATTCTTTTCTTACAGTGGCCCTCCAGATGCCTGTGGGAAACCCGCAAGCAGGACCTGAGCACAAGAGCTCTCTCCCCTCCTGTGGTTTCCAGCAACAGGTAGTCAGGACCATGTCTGCCCCTGACTGTAGAGGTAGAACATAGCGACCATGGCTAGTAGCCATTGATAACTTTATCCTCCATGAATCAGTCTAATCCTTTTCTAAAGGCATCCAAGATGGCGGCCATCACTGACACCATCGCTTCACATCACAAATGGTGTTCTAATTATCTCCTTTCTTCCTTTTAAAAGAGGTGTTTTTTTCCCCATTTCCAAACGTAACAAAAATGAAAACATTGTCAGCTGACATCGACAATAAAAAAATACTCCACACATTCAAATGGCAGTGAAATCTTTGGACTACTGAGTAGTTAATGTTCTACGTCCCAGTGTTTTAATCTATACTTTAAATTTTGTACGTTTTATACTTTTATAAGCTGCTTGAAGGTGTGCGGTGAAAAACAGGGTATAAATTTCTTAAATGAACAAACAAGAGGTGCTGGGTAAAGAATTTTGAGCCGTTCCTCTAACTGTGGTCTACATTTCTACAGCTTCACTCTTTTCTGCTCAGCCAAGCCTTGGATATTGCCTGTATAAAAATCACTTGGACTAAGGAGCTGTGGATAGTGCTTTCAGTGCCCCTCACCCATGGAGAGGGGTTGAGGGAAGGTTCTGTGCCCCTCACTTGCACCCATTTGCTGTTATAATCACACACTTCCTATATGGTTGGGGCACTTGTATGAGCACAGGAAGCCTCTTATTTACTTATGTGTGTAAGAAGGGTGTTGTAAAAATGACATAGAATCAAGCATCCATCAACTAAAGAAACAATAGAGCAGTCGGTTAGAAGGGGCCAAATCCCATCCACAGTCTTAACTTGAATGTGTGTAATCCCCTCTTTTCCCCCTGGCACGGTGCTCCAAGGGTTCTCTCAACACCCTCCCCCTGGGGCAATTTCAGGCATCCAGCAGAAATCCTTGTTCAGGGACTCATTAGTTAAATTCAGCCCATAATTCTCCAGGGTATTAGGGGAGGGGTATTAGGGATGGGGTACATGTTGTGCTCCCTCTGGGATAGTTTGCCCCCCTTTGGTTCCCACCCTGCCCTCA